>NC_079425.1:1045460-1117960 GCF_026213295.1 Gadus chalcogrammus
CGTATCTATGCGGGAAAAGAAAAATCTGGACAGAAGAATCCAAACATTTATAAGTGGAATAATAACACGTCAGGTTGACATCACAGACAGGAACACACAGGCCCAGGAACGACACAGAGGGATACAGTGACCTAGTTCCGTCGCCCCTCTTCTCGTGAGAGCGCCGTATCCAATCTGTCAGGAAACAGACCAGCAGGTGACGACTGCCTGCGAGCTGTGAGTGAAACTTCATCAATTAGACACAAACAGAACCAGAGCTCTGAGGCCCCTCCCCGACGCGGTGTTAGCGAATCGCCAGAGGCCTGTTGGAGCTTGCTCTCTGAGTCTTAAGGCATGTCTGGAGGAGGTGTTGTAGACGTTTGGCCCACGGCGGCCATTGGTAGGTTGTCTTTGGCTTATATTAGAGGATCATTTTTCTGACGTCACTTCACCTGTCCAGTCCTACCAGTCTCACAAACCACTAAGGCAATTCTTTGAGAGAGGAATGATCCGAATGCTTGAGATGTTTGTGGCGTCATGACAGCTTGTGTTGTTCTTGGTCAATCTCCACATTCTTTTCAGTGAACTCACGCCAGCACATGACAGCTGCGGTTAAAGCGGGTCGTGGCAGAGGTTCAAACCAACAACCTCAGTTACGATCTCCCTGATACAGGACCGGGTCCAGTTCGCTGATGTCACTCGTTCATAAACCTTTTATAAGTCTCACATCAATGCTCATGTGTCTCAGAGCGGTAGTGTGATGCCATCACATCTGTGAGTCTGGCTCTTGGCTGGTGGGGTTTAGGCACTCATTAATGATTGATGACGGTGACAAAATGGAAAGCGTGGAGTAAAGTGCTCTTGGTTGACTTGTTGTCCTCAGGAAACACGCAATGGCAAATGCCGAGGTTGTTATGCTATGGATATTAGGAGGCTAAGATGACAACATAAAACATTGCAGAGTTTATGAGCTTAGAGTTAGGGTAATGATGCTGCTGATCATGCTTGCAGATGATTCCAAACACTCACGGATTGTTCAGTGTTTTTTTTTCCACGTAATAGGTAAAGTGATGTATGGCCTACATCTGGTCAACTCATGTTTAGGTCTTCAGTATCAAACCGTCACCATCACATTGTGAACGTGGGAATCATACATTGGAGTTTGGACATCCAAGAGCATCGATATGAGCTAAACTGGTTTTAGAACGGCCGGCTCTCAGAGTGATCAGCCGTTGTAATAGATGGATGTATTGTTTCACAATCCTTCTGTAAATCCACCACTTTGGATCCGGCCATGAGAAAGGAAAATCCTGGCCTCAAGTCTGGGAACCGTGACAACCAAACCCACAGATAACACACGGCCAAGAGTAAAACAGTGCATAAAAGTTACCATCACAGAGATAATTCAACCATACTCTGCTTAAGCTGACACTAATAGCGGTTCATTTCTGAAGACAGAGTTCCACTGTCCTCAAAGCGCCGTGTGGACGTGGGTCTCTGGGGAGGAGGGAGAGCGTCCGTCTCCTTCAGGTACAGAGCGCCCGTTCAGGGAGGCGCTGGTGGACAGACGGTGTGGCCGGCCCCCGGGGCAGAACGTAAACACAGCCCCTGCCACCATTCATACAGCGGGGGCGAGTCCGGGCATTACCGCACTGTCTCAGCCCTCGGGCCAACCACCACATGGACTGCTTACAGCGCATGGAAAGCATGTGCAAACACGGCTATAATAAGCGGCCCGCAACCGGCGCCTCTGGGAGCAGCTCTGCAACACCGCCGGTGGATTTAACAAGGACCCTGCAGTGCATACACATGTGTCCCTCTATACACATGTGTCCCTCTATACAGATGTGTCCCTGCAGACAGATGTGTCCCTGCAGACAGATGTGTCCCTGCAGACAGATGTGTACCTGTGTACAGATGTGTCCCTGCAGACAGATCTGTCCCTGTGTACAGATGTCTCTCTCTATACAATTGTATCCCTGAAGACAGATGTGTCTGGTATACAGATGTTTCCTGGGGGGCTGACACAGGGCCCTAAAGGAGAGCCGTGTTGATGTCCTCATCTCTAGCGTTAGCCACCAGCCCGTCTGAGCTCGTGTTAGCGCAGGGCCCCTTCAGAGGGAGGGAAGGCTCCTCCGTACCCTAACTGACGGTCCAGACTGCGTCCCTCGCTGCCTTACTGACACTAAGCATGGTAAGGTCTTCATTCAACGCCGGCTCCACATCGGTGGTCTGCTGCGTTAAACACGGCAACACAAAGCAGAACACGACAGCGAACACGAGAGAGTGAACGGCCGGCCCAAAGCACACGTTGCATTATTTGTTTGGACGTCCCTTCTGTTGTTGTAAACAACATCCCAGTGTTTGGTTGTAGCTTTCCCACAAAGCATCTGTTTCACCCCCTCCCCGCTCGCCCCAGCTCCCGGGGTTGAAAGACGCTGGGGGTGCAGCCCTATAGCCCCCCCCCCCCCCCTGTGACCTTTACCTCCTGCTAAGTGCTCCGGGTAATTACACGCCGCTGCTCCCTGCTGCGCACAACATATGCTCCGTTAGAGGAGGGAAGGGGTCCTGCCTACCTGCCCTCAGTGGCTCTTCTCTCTTTCTGTTTGCTACGTACTCTCTATACCCCCCCTCCAGCCAGCGTCTCTCTCGCTCTGTCTATTAATCTGGTATTTCATACTTGGAAAAGATGAGTTTTCCGAGTCAAGGGCAAAACGATTCAGGGCTGAGGAGTCTGTCTGTTCCTGATTGATTTGGGCCTCTCCTGATATTTATGAGTCTAGTCTTTTCACCTAGAAGAGCCACTCTGCAAGTCTAATGCATTATGTGATGTATTCTATACCAACATGAAAATATGTCATCTCATGGAAGATTTGGGGGATTATAAAAACGCTTTATGGCACAACATCCCACTTCCCCGACTGGAGCTATGAGCTACAAGAAGCTAGCTCCCGGTTTTCAGTTTCGGACGAAGCAAAGGTGTGAGTAAACAAGTACTGGTCAAGAAGCTAAGAAAAACTTTGTATGTTTATCTTGTAATGTATTCTGGAAGTTTTGAAGCAGGATGTATAATTAAATAGCACAAAATAAAGCCTTTCGCAGTTGCATGTTGTTGAGACCTAACCTGGTGGATTGCCAGCTGTTATTGGCTGGACCTGGAAGGTGATGTGGTAGGTGACGCTAGCCCTGGTAGGTGATGCTAGCCCTGGTAGGTGATGCTAGCCCTGGAAGGTGACGCTAGCCCTGGTAGGTGATGCTAGCCCTGGAAGGTGATGCTAGCCCTGGTAGGTGATGCTAGCCCTGGAAGGTGATGCTAGCCCTGGTAGGTGATCTTAGCCCTGGTAGGTGACGCTAGCCCTGGTAAGTGATGCTAGCCTGGTAGGTGACGCTAGCCCTGGTAGGTGACGCTAGCCCTGGTAGGTGACGCTAGCCCTGGAAGGTGATGCTAGCCCTGGTAGGTGATGTTAGCGCTGGTAGGTGATGCTAGCCCTGGTAGGTGATGCTAGCCCTGGTAGGTGATGCTAGCCCTGGTAGGTGATGCTAGCCCTGGTAGGTGATGCTAGCCCTGGTAGGTGATGCTAGCCCTGGTAGGTGATGCTAGCCCTGGTAGGTGATGTTAGCCCTGGTAGCTGATGCTAGCCCTGGTAGGTGATGTTAGCCCTGGCCAGTGATGCTAGCCCTGGTAGGTGATGCTAGCCCTGGTAGGTGATGCTAGACCACCAGGAGCGTCCCCACATCAGACTGAGAGGGACTCCCAGGTGAACAGTGGAACTCCGGCCGGGATTTTAACACTCAAGGTACGGGTTCAACTATCTTCTGGTGAGTGTAGAACGGTGAAACTAGAACAGACACGAGTCTGTGTTGACACATTTACAACAGTGGTGTTAAAGGCACTCAGACACCGTAGGGGAGCCTACAATTCAATTACATTTTGCTGCTTCGACTGTTGTTGTGCCAAGAGGGAACATAGATTAGTGTGAGTCTCTCCCTGCCTGTGTGACCGACTCTCTGTATGGTTCCCATCCATTCCCCCTCACAGCCTGTCCAGCTGATTCACAGCCTGGGAATGGAACCGCCTGAACATTCATCAGAGGATCCAGAATGGAAGCGCCTTATTTTGGTCCTATTACTCACACATTCTTTTGACCATTGATCTTTCTTTTTGACCACGTGTGCGGGTGCGTGTTCCAGAACCCATGACACTATGCAGAGTGAGACCATTTATCGTTGACCGCAGTGTATCTCTCTACAGCCCGCAGTTTAACCCATCATTAGGAGGTCATGTTCACCCTTCATCACATAAACCTGTCTACTCTTATTATCATCATATATAACTCATATAAAACAATATATAGTAATATTAATACAGGTGATGATGGTAGCATTCCAATAGTAGTAGTAGAAGTAGTGGTAGTATAGTAATAGTAGTAGTAATAGTATAGTAGCCTAACCTAACTCTGTGACCAGGTTAGGGTTAGGCTTTAGCTGAGCAGCTAACAGCCTCACCCTAACCTGGTCCCATGGACACGTGCAGCCACCCTCTGCACGTCACTCTGTGTTCTGTTGGTTATTTGCTTCCAAGATAAGTCACGTGTCAGAGATATACAAAGTCACAGTCCAAACCTGTGACACTTGAAAAGAAAGGAGCAGGAGCACTTCCCTGGGGACAATGGCCTGGCTCTGGGTGAAACTAGCTACCTGGAATGTTACCTGGGGTTTGGTTTGAAGTACAAAGAAACACTTTCCTCCGCTGTCTTCTTGGATTTTCAAATCTCCAAAGTAAACCGGTGTCATAAACTCTTTCTTCTACATTTGTGGTTTCTATAATGTCCCCTGTGTCCAGGTTATGTGAGTCTAAAGATAGGCGCCTCTACATGGGATGCAATGGGGACCTTTGTTGACATTCTGACTAAGAAGTCGATACCAATTGAACCAGTTCTTCAACAGTTTTGTCACTGTCTCCTCTCCACTCTGCCACCAGAGACATGCCCTCTCTACTCACCCACCTCTTCATCAGAGAGAGAGAGAGAGAGAGAGAGAGAGAGAGAGAGAGAGAGAGAGAGAGAGAGAGAGAGAGAGAGAGAGAGAGAGAGAGCTGGCCTTCATACCGTAGACCGTAGACCTTGTGTGCTCGATGTGCTATATAGTTATGTTACCGAAGACCAGAAATGCGTGAATAACTTGGAGGACCACGGAGATGGAGTCCCCCCCCCAGCACCCTAGCAGAGACGCCCTTTATCTAGTTTAGAGGTCTAGAAGGCTTTAGCTCCAGCCTGAATACCTCCAGGTGTCAACAGGTTGGAATGAATGCTCTAAAATCACTTTTAATCCCAGTGTGAGTCACTGGCTGACAGTAATCAATCAGTATGTTAAACCAGTCCGTCTTGATAAATCATCAAATAACCTGCTCATTGTTTTAACTGAGGTATCGGCCGCCGAGTCAAAGAATGAATTGCCAAGAACAAACTACTCATCAACATGTCATGCTTGAACAGGTAGATTTATTAATGTTGCATTTATACTTAATTCAGTGAACTGTGTTTGGAACAATATGAGCACAGTTGAACTAATATTTTAAACGTAAACAGTATAAAAGTACTAGCAGGTAGCAGGGTAAAAACATCAGGAAAGTGCATGCAGTTCCCTCTCACCCGTCCTTAAAGGGCTGACATCGCGTCGCCAGGAGTGGCTGTGATCAGCCATTACAAGCCCTTTGGAACCCAGCCTTTTCCTGTGTTTTAGTGACATCAAAGGTTGGATGGATCACCTAGATGTATGATGGATAGATCAGCAACATTTGCCACAGTCAACTGGGTAGGCTGGTAACTGATCTATCCAGCGTACATCTATGGGGACACGCCCCCTTGTGATGTCATAAGGCACAGGACAAGACGTATGGATTGTAATGGCTGATCACACTCACACCTGGTGGCGTGATGCCACCCCTTTAAAAACTTAAAACCAGTCGATTAGAATAACTAAATACATTTTGAATTACTTGACATAATTATGAAGCCTTCTCTCTTCATGTGGTGAACATTGAAACTGAGGTCCCCAATCCGAACAGCATCGAGAACACATTAAAACATGAATAAGAACATATTACTTTTAACGTAGAACTTGATTTTGATTGCAGGTGTGTGTGTGTGGTGTGGTGTGTGTGTGTGTGTGTGTGTGTGTGTGTGTGTGTGTGTGTGTGTGTGTGTGTGTGTGTGTGTGTGTGTGTGTCGCCTTGTTGTAATACTTACGCCAGTGCAATCAGAAGACCCCCTGGTCTTTCCTTGTGTCGATGTCCCTCTTCAGCTGGCAGATAGCACAGGCTCCACAGAAGACATACGCAATGTAGTCCTTACAAAGGGATCCCTGGAGATACACGGTGGGTTAAAGCAGTGACCCCATGGATCAGATGGTACGTGTGCGTGTCAACGTATGCGCCCGTCACCCCAACGGGCGGACTCTAACAGGCGCTCTACTGGGACCCACCCGGATGTTGTACTTGGTCCGGTAGACGCCTGAGGGCAGGACAGCAGCCGCACAGGCAGCACTCGTCCATGTCGCTAGCGATGGAGCACGCCAGGCAGGGGAAGCAGCACAGGCCGTAGCAGACTGCAACACAAGTGTCGAAGGATCAACTCAGATAACTCCACCACCTTGAGTCTCCCACATCACAAATCAATACGGCGCAGTGATCCGTACATGTGCTGCAGTCGTCACAGATGGAGTAGAGCCCGGTCTGGAAGTCAGACGGGGCAAAGGCGCTTGGCTGTTTGGTCACCGGCATGATCACAGAACTGTCATTAAAAATACAAACTTCGTTAACAATGTTACAATAAACACTCACACACAATTACAATGTATTAAGGTAAATGTAAATCTAAAAGCACGTTAACACATCCATCTTACCGTAGTGAATGGATCCGTAGAGCTGTTGATGCCACTAGAAAGTATTTTGAATGGCCACTGGATACACGGCATTAGAGAGAGAGAGAGAGAAACGCCTTAATATGTCAGTCGTAAACCAGATGAGCAAGAATTCCTCCTCCAGTGATTGACGATACAGAGGTTGGGCCACACAGAGGAATGACCACCCTCTGATCCAAGGAGGCTCCTTCAAGAGTCACAGACGTGTTACCTCTCATATATAACAACATATGTTTACGTTTTCAGACCAAACAACGTTAAATCCTTTCATGCATCAACGTATGATTAAGTTGTTGGCCCATTTTTCCAGGCTTCTTGTGTTGTGTATTACCGGTTCAATGCTCGTTAAAACCCAAAGAGCGAGCTGGCTGTCAGCCTTTAGGGCGTTCTGTTGGTATGCTCAGAGAGCTGTCGCGGCACACACTGTTACAGTGGAACCCATGGTACTTCTCTGTTACAGCCAAGAAGAAGCATCTCTTCATCCTCCTGAACCATGGTTCGTGGGATGTACTGGATCCTTCACACTACCTGGTTCTGATCCAGTACTGCCCCTTCAGTACTCAGCAGCTCTGGGATCCATTAGTGGGCGGGGGGGGGGGGGGGTATACCTTTATGCTTGTCCTCAGGCACACTGAGGAGGGTATGAAAGGGGAAGGGAGAGGTATTCCAAGCATCTTTAGAATCCCACAGGCCTAGAGGCTCTCCAGTGTCTTAGGCGTTGGTTGTTCAGCTGAAGCCTGACCTAATGAAGCACTGGGGGACCCATCTCAGACAAGATGCTGAGCTATTCACACTCAGCTGGAGAGTTGTTTTATCCGAGGGTCAATCCATGTTTTGGCCGATCTGTCGAAGACTAATTCTCGATTTTTTATGGTGAGAGTGATGTGAGAGGAAAACACAATGAAAGTATCAAAGTAGAAGGCAAAGTCTCCAGGTTTACGTCACCTTGGCATACCTTCAACCTCTGAAAGGTCCATGGAGCGGTAAACAAGTTAAACGAGTCAGGAGGTATCAGACTGGAACAAGCTGAAGGTAAAGGGGGGCCCTGGCCCCTGGCCCCTGGCTGAATCTACTGTATAGATCACATAGGATCCGTCCATCTTGAAAGGGAGAACTTGATACAATTACCTTTTTATCTCTGATCAAACATTGTTGACAAATGGAAAAACCTGACAGCATTTCCCTCCATCCTGCATCAAACCCTTTATTCCACCGTCATAAACCGTTTACGAGAGGGTTTACACAGGTTGCTGTGGGAGTTGAGAATCGATTGACCAAGCAAACACAGAAGGCCAGTGATTCACATATCATTTAAATTTAATGTTTTCAAAACCATGAGCACTTAACCAGCTGGTTGCCACGAGCAAGGCATGAATTAAACACAGCCAACAGCAAAGGAATCTGCACAATTCTAATAAAAGAATAAATCAATATTTTTTAATTATTTTTTATCTTTTTCGCCAACTATAAGAAATAATGCACAGTTAAGGAAGCTTAAAAAAGGCTCAATAAAGCTTGACCCTAACCTTAACCCCTGTATACAATTAAATATATAAAGCAGCTGGCATCATAACAGCATTCATGAAGGCCATGAGGAAAGTGTAGTGAATTATGGTCTTGTTGGCTTTCCATACTTAATTGCTCCACTGTTGCCTTCAGAGGACTGCTCAGGGAACTCTCTTTCCTGCTTCTATGAAGAGCAGAAACCCGCTCGTTCAACTCCTTTCTTTTCACGGCTCATTACCCCATAGCAATCCCAAGCCAATCTTTTTTCCTAGCGCCGTTAAAAAAACATCCCCAAATAAAAATACTGAACAATTGGCTTCATCTGCGGTGAGGGCATCGGTACACCAGACCAGACAGGGCCCGAGAAGAATAGAAGCCATTATCGTATCTTGGAGCATTCTTTGAAGAGTTTCACAATTAGAGCTGTTTGCAGCTGTGTTTTTGTAGTAACTGGGGCAGTCCTTCTGATGTCATTACTTGGCCGTATTATGAAGTTTGTATTGGGAGCACTATGAAGTTTTAAACCACTGATTTCTCGAATGTACTGACACAGGATTAATTTAACTTCTACCAAGCTTTTCACAACCTCTCCCTTAAAATGTGGAGATTATCTCTAGAATGGTCCACTTTGTAAAGGGGTTCTCTGAAACCCAGCAAACAGTGTTTCTATAACCCAACACCCCGTCACTCTACCAGGGAACTTTGATATCAAACATTTGCATTAGATGATTCATTTTAGATTAATCACCATGATTATGCTGATTATGCCATGCTGGGAATTGGGTTTTGATGTGAATCCAAACATCTTTTGTGATTTGAAAGATGACAGGAGGTTAATGATGAGGTTCAGTTTATTAGCATTAGAGTGGTTTAACTCCCCATGTAGCCAATCAGGAGAAGTGTTGTTCTACACTCAGGTTCAAACAGCACAGTTTGGGTTATGGCAACATTGGCTCTGAACGACACTTATTTTCCACTTCAGATTTTTCATAGTTAAACTTGTATTGTTATCTATGGTTAAGTTTATTGTTTTAAAAAAATATATTAAAAGAAGAGAAAACAACATGTCCTTAAAGTTTTCATAAAGTTTGGCAACTGAAGACTGAACTTGTCTAACATTATGGCGCTCGAAAGCACATTTCAATGGCTCCATCTTATATTTTCCAGCAGAAAGAAGCAGAGCTTTATTACCGCTGTACTGCAGTAATGACAGAGCAGCCTTGTCCTTCAGATTAATAAATCCTGCTGAAGTGAGTCCCCCCCCCCCCCGTTCATGCGACGTCGAGGCAGTAAACCACCTCCTATTCCCCCAGAATCAGCCCAGCCATAGGTTTCCATGCATCAAGGACCGGTGATTCCATGGTTATTGCTCAGCACTGCATCCACACGACTCACCGAGGTTCAAACACTTATTCATAACTTTCGAACAACACCAAAATATTATCATCCTGAATAGAGGAAATGGGAGATTGAGATGGTTCTGTGGTCCGTCCAGTCTGATGTTCATGTTCCTTCAGGTTTTTTTTTTTGGTTTTTTTAGGGGTCGCGCAAACACACACACACACACACACACACACACACACACACACACACACACACACACACACACACACACACACACACACACACACACACACTTACTTACTACTGCTACACCTTACCACTGTTTCAAGTATTTCTTGGATGGATTCCTCTGGCTACATGTCATTTTCCTAATTGTCAGAAACAATGATCTTATTTACTGAAAGAATGTCAATGCAGGCCAATGATAAATAGTAAAATGAGTAGATATAGGAATATTCAGAAAACAATCAACAAAAAGCATAAAGATAAATGCTATGATATTTTATAGGCTTATGGGGAAATGTGTTCTATAGTGAGGAATGTGTTTCACGTGACTGGATGAAAACAACACAGAAAAATAGTCTTAGTCGCTCATTTCAAGCCGAGTGATTGCAAGTTGATATGATAATGTGATGCATTGTATAAAACAATGTAGGCCATTAATGCATTAACACAAAGAGGCCTGTTCCACATTGTAATGCTATTTGACACCAGATCGCTCCTAACTCCTCGGACCCTCTCCGTGGTTCCTCTGAGCTGGGGGAGTCCTCGGTGACGAAGACTGTAACCTGATCCAGGGGGTCGAACCCAAACAGCTCTCTACAAACCAGCTCTGCACAGACCAGATGTTGTGTTGGAGGTTCAGCGCTGAGCTCTACTTCGAACTCGGTCGTGGCTTTACGCACAATCAGTAGTAACGGGCTTTGGGTCGGGGCTGGTTCAACCTCAACGAGGACTAGTTCTCCTAGTTATACACCCTGTGAACCACAAGCTCACCAGGACGCTGAAGCTTCTCCGACATGGTTTGTTTTTCTCCGCTGGGTTAAGTTCAGAAGGTCCAGTAGTCTCTCGGTTGTGGACTCCGTTAAACCCAGGACTCGGTGTTCGGTGTTGGGTTCAGAGGCTCCATGGCGGTTCTCCTCCTGGTCCTGTGCGCCCTTATGCTCTCGGCCGGCCGGGCGTCGTACCGCGGGCCGCTGCACCCCGAGATGTCCAACGGGACCTTCCACCACTACTTCGTCCCGACGGGGACTACGAGGAGAACGACGACCCGAGAAGTGCCAGATGCTCTTCAAGATGACCGACGAGCGGAAGTGTGGTCTGGACGAGGACCACGACTCGGTGATCCGGGACGACTTCACCATCATCAAGCGGCAGATCGAGGACTCTGCCCGGGTCCTGGAGGGCATCGGGAAGAGCATCTCCTACGATCTGGACGGCGAGGACAGCTACGGGAAGTACCTGAGGAGGGAAACCGCGCAGATCAACGAAGCCTTCACCAACTCGGAGAAGTCTCTGCTGGAGCTGGAGGTGAAGTTCAAGCAGAGCCAGGAGAACGAGCTGAAGGCGGAGCACCGCATCCACGACGACTTCCTGGGCATGGTGGTCCACACCCGGGACGTCCTGAAAGACACCCTGGACCTCTCCCTGGGCCTGAAGGACAAACACGAGCTACTGTCCCTCATCATCCGCAGCCACGGAACCCGGCTCAGCCGCCTGAAGAACGAGTACCTCAAGTTCTAGAGGAGGTGTGTGGAGCAGGAGAAGAACGAGTACCTCAAGTTCTAGAGGAGGTCTGTGGAGCAGGAGAAGAACGAGTACCTCAAGTTCCAGAGGAAATGGGGAGCAGGAGAAGAAACAGTACCTCAAGTTCTAGAGGAGCTCTGTGGAGCAGGAGAACGAGGAGTTCGAGGAGAGGAGGTGTCTCATCAGGGATGAACTGTACATTATCTGATTATTATATCTGATCATATACATCAGTTTTAAACGAGGCCTTCAACCGGACAGTAAACTATCGAAGTGATGACGTTGACTGTTCCTCGATGACAGGTGTCACTCACACTTCACTAAACATGGATGTTGGAGGATTACATGTTTACACTATTTACATTATGGTGGGCTGACTTTGCACAGTTCTTGACTGTTTCAATGCTAGATGCCTACATCTGAATAGATGATGTAATCTGTGTTATTGTTAATAATGTATTATTAAAGTTAATAAATACTGTGACTGTCGAATTATTATTTTTTAGATGACAATAATTTGTATTTGTATTTTCTGTAATATGTCTGAAAATAGAGCATCCTATCTATTCTTGTCAAAGTATATTCAAATAATAATATTTGACTGATAAGACTGCAGGCAGCACTTGTGGACTTCAGAGTCAAACGTTTTGTATGGTAACACGTTAATAAACACTATGTCCTCCTAAATAAAGCCCTGTTTTAAACTCAAATGGTCGTGTGCATCCGGATGTTTTATAAACTCTTTCCAGGATCTGCTTGCAGGAGAACAATTAGAAGACTATATGAACATTGCATGTCAACACATGGTAGAACGTGGCTCTCTGTATTATCAGAGGGTTCAAGGTTAGCCATCAACTGGTTATTTTGAGGGATAGCGCACACAAACACACACACACAACACACGCACACGCACACACACGCACACACACACAAACATACAGGGTCTCTCTATAGATAGATAGAACGAGACTTTCCTGTAGAAGTTCCTGTACCGTGTAGCTTTATATAACCTGACTTTGGTTACTATTACATCCACCGTGGATGCAAACACCACCCAGAATAGTTTTTGGCAACAGGCCTATGGTTATATTTTGGCAAAGGTAACTGAGAGAACTATCAATACAATATTAAGCCCATGGTAGGCCAATTCGATTAAATTATGCAGGCTTAAACCTAACAACAACGTATGGACATACCTGTATGTAGACACACCAACACACGACTATACATCGTATAGTTGAAATATAATATATAGATTTATAATAGTTCTTGAGTCATAATAGCGTATATAGTTACACAGATTTAGTTATAATAGCATATATAGTTATAATAGTTAGATGGAATAATAATTGTATATATAGGGTTATATAGAGTTATAATAGGATGTATATGTATGTATATATATATATATATATATATATATACATATTTAGAGAGAGAGAGAGAGAGAGAGAAGAGAGAGAGAGAGAGAGAGAGAGAGAGAGAGAGCTAATAGCATATATAGAGTTATAATATATGTAGTTCTATAGATATAATATAGAGGCAGGCCCGTCAGGTTGTAGTGACGTCGTCGTCCAGCTGCAGTAGAGCAGAGGTTACAGTCTACTCTACAGTCTGTCACTACGTGGTGTCACGGCGCGTATCGCCCCCGCAACCTTTCACCTACTTCCCGCCGGTCGCTCTGGATCGGCGTCATATTATCGGGTGGACAGAATATTAAAGGTAAGAAGTCTATAAAAGGCTCGTTAACGCTGCTTACGTTTACTTTATAATGTGAAAGTGTAAATCTGTAACTCGTCCAGAGCGGAAGTGAGTCCTCACTCACAACACTAGTCCGTCTGAGGCGAACCCATGTCCTCACTAACAACACTAGTCCGTCTGAGGCGAACCCATTCCCTCACTAACAACACTAGTCCCTCTAAAGCGCACGGACATGTCCATGAGGTGTCCACATGTTATAGCGCGCTGATAGTGACTTTCATTCCGTGTTGAACATAGTCTGTGCGGAAAGAGATAAGACAGAAACCGCTCCATGATTCGTCATGGTAGCTTGTTATCGTTAGTAAATCTACAATTTATCAGGAATAAAGATAAAAAAAAAGTAAGAATATAAATGATCAGGTGCATCCTGGAAGCAGCCAATCAGAGCAGCCAGCTGAGGTCGTCCCACCCCGTTGTGGGCTCACGGAGGTCTCCTGCCTATATATGTAGGTAACCTCTGATGTTTGATGTTGCTGACTGCTTGAGAAGACCTCAGATAGGCCAACCAGACACATTTGAAAGGTAAGGTTATGTCTCTTTTGTACTGTATGCTTATAACTAACAGAGAGCTGCAATGAGAAACCTAAGGTGAGGGAGGTTTCTAATAGGCTATCATTATTTCAGATCCAATTAAACAGTCAAAGTATTTCACTAGTAAGATAAAACTGTTTCCGAAGTGTGGTTTCCCCAATTCGTTTACCTAACCGCCTAATCCTCTAATGCCACTTTCACACCTAAAAGAACCGAGAGCCAGTTCCGGGCTGGTGCTAGGGCCAGTTCCAAACTGGTTCCAGCCGTGTTCACAAACTGCCTGTGTGAACACGCCCCCTGCCCCCTGCGTAAAAGCGGTTCTCGTTCTAGCCCAGCTCTAAAGTGGGGCCAGAGTTGAACCGATTTTTAGGGGCCGGACCCGGTTCTTTGGCGGTGTGAAACCAAAGCCCTGGCCCTAGCTCCGAACTGGCCCGGAACCGGCCCCGATTTTGCGGCGGTGTGAAAGGGGCATAAGCCGTCCAAAGGACTGCCTTGAGCTGAGAATGACCTGTTGAGAGCATTGTGCCGCTGGTGCAGCCGCCCACAGCTCGATCCCTGGCGGTCCACCGGGCTGGTGATCACCGTCCAGCCAGCATCTGTTCACTGATCACATGATTCTGGATCCTGATCAGAGCCTCTTCCCACCGTCCCCAGCCTACCTCCAGAGGAGCCACAATGTCCCTGAGCACACTGGCCCGGTACGGCCTGTCAGGACGGGGGCTGCTGGGGGCCGCCGCCGCCGCCGCCCGGCCCCTGGGGGCCCCCCCGCCCGGCCCCTTGGCTCACTGAGCTGCCGCAGACGGCCGGGGCAGTGGCCCGCCCGGACCGGGCAGCGCCCCACCGCGCCGCCGTCCCGCGGGCACCAGACGGCCCGGGCCGCCCCCCTCCCCGGGGCGAGCTGCCAGGTGTCGGCGCTGGGCGCCCGGGACGAGGAGAGGCTGCTGGAGGTGGTTGGGGGGACGGCGAGCGCAGCCTCTACCCCTACACCTGGCTCAGAGACAACTGCCAGTGTCCGGCCTGCACCCTGCAGTCGGCCCGGGCCCGCAGCCTGCTGTTCTCCCAGCTGGACGTCCACACCGGGCTGCAGGAGGTGCAGCTCGCTGGGGACAACCAGGTAGGCTGAGGTCCTCCGGGCCGTCCATCGGACTTTGATCGCGATTTAGATTTTAGCGTCAAACGATCACAAAATTAACATAATACTTTTTTTATGTTTTAAAGAAAGGGCAGAACAGCTGGATACATATCTGTCTATCAGTTTAGATTGGAACATTTACTTTTTGACTATTTTGTGTATTTTTTTAAGGCGAAATTACAAAGTTCTGTTGCAAAAAAAATAAATAATGGAGACATGCTGAATAAAAACATGTTTTCAAACTCAAAAATAATCGTTTGAATAATCGTGATTTCAATATTGACCAAAATAATCGTGATTATGATTTTTCCCATAATCGAGCAGCCCTAGTACTCCCCCACCATCCTTATCAATAACCTGGTCCACCTGGGTTGGGGTTAGGGCTCAGGACCACTTCACAATGGATGCCAATCCTTTCCCGAACATCACGGTACTGCTTACCTCCCTGTTAGCTGCTTTGATTCACGCCACTTGTGTCCAGTACCGGTTCTGGTCACCTATTACCTGGTAATGTAAGGTGACCCCTTTCTGTGTTCCTGTATGGTTGCATATTAAAAAACTTTTCATGAGCCCGGATTTAACTCGTATCTGGGCTCGAGGCGAGGAACCCGATTGGCCTAAACGTAGCAAAGAATAACGCCTTCTCCAGCACAGGCTTAAAGCACTGGAGGGCAGGTAGGGCGATGCTGTCTCTCTGCCTCCAGCAGTACCTTCACTGATGGAGTGTGTCATGTGTTTTTGCCCTGCATTGATTCCTGCGATTTGTCCGCTCTATTGGGTGCCATAAGAATACAGTGCATCATTAAACAATATAATCGGTCACAATCAATTGTGATTGTGTTGGCAGTGAAATCGATAATGGAATATTCTTTCATTTTGTGTGTTGACATTCTGCTTACTTATGAAAGGTCTAATATGTTACATGTCCTCGATCAAATATCTGAAAAACCAAACAATGTTTGCATTTTTTCTTTGTTCCGAGAGAATGATGCCATCCACGATTTATGGTTTTTCCATCATTTTATTATTCAAAATAGGTCAAATCCTATTTCATTATAGAGCTGCTGGCATTTCCCTCACAGAGCAGACGGCCTGAACTCTTAAAAGAATCAGTTCTTCAAATCAGTATGAGGGATGCCAGAAATACCAGAAACTCTATGTCTAAATCAGAGTGCTTGTGTGGAAGCAAACCACTGCCATAATGTTTGACTTTTAGAAGCCATTGCATTTAGTAAATGGAAATGTAAACCACATTGAATTCATAACATTCAGATATTATACTTTCAAAACAAGTTCCTCTGAATTGATTCGTTTTGAATTTACCTCTTTGAAATTCACACATGGCATTTTAAGTTAAACCATACAAAAATCCAAGTTGCAGATATTCATATTTAAGCGGTCAAAATACAGACAAGAAAATTCAAGTCCTAAAAATTTGTTAGGACAGGCCTCAGCAATCGAGACTGAATGCGATCCAATCTACTGCCTGCCTGTCAGAGCGCCATGGCCTGCTCAGGCCTGTCCCTGGTCTCTCACTTTGACTTTTTATGGTTTGGATTTTCTGGTCCGTTTTTGTAGTGATGCGAAGTTCAGATCTTTATCCGGACTCGGATATTCGGATCTCGTTCATTCAAATGAACAGATCTTTTTGAGTCTGATCATTCATTGCCACACAGCAATAAGGCGATTCGTTTACAGTAGTTTAATGTGCTTGCGCCTGTACTGGGTGACGTATGTTAACATCATGATGCCGTAAGCAGACAAATAGACAAACATTGTAGCTCCCTCCCCTCACCCCGACGTCATAAAGCCACGTTATACAGACTCATAAAGTTGTTTTTTGGTACGAGTGTTTTGATCTCGGATGACAGCGCTGGGCTGTCAATCCAACGTGAGTCGTCAACATGATTCCTGACTGAGACACGTCTGATTGATTTGAACCGGCGTGGTGGTTAACTTCACAAAGCTACTTCACCGCGTCATCAAACTACGTATTTTGTTATTGTTTTATTTAAGGCACCCCTTGCTGCAGAAATTAAATATGTACATTTTTCTTCTGTTTATACTTCTATGAATCTACTACTGCTGCTTTATTATTCCCTGTGACTAGTTTGGTTTGGTCGGTTTCAATAAATGACGCTGGCAATGTTGAACCTTGCCAGGAGCTTTTTATTGCTTGTGTAAACATCATCCCTTAATTGCTACAGCATGGCATAATAACTGACACATAAAGTACTCAGGGAAGTGGATCAAAGGTTGAACACTTGATATCAAGCACCTTTCACTTCATGCTTTGTTTATAGCATGCGGTCGCTCTGCTAATGGGCTTATAAATGCTGATGATTGCAAACTGCCAAAGACTATTAAGCCTACACCTAGACTACTCCTAGACTACACCTAGAGTACACCTAGACTACACTGAACTACATCAAAAAAATAGTTGCAGTTCTTTAAGGAGAGAAAATAAAACAGATGTTCAAGGGGAGGTTCAACTGTCTTTCGCTGAGGTTGAAATCCCAAAGAGCCAAAGTGATGAACTCTAATATAAATGTTATTCTCCCTAAACAACTACGATGTCACTTTGGATGTGTCTTTTAAATCAATGAATCAAAACCAATAGTTAGACACCATGTGATTGATAATTCGTCAGTCTGACTGTAGTGTCCCTGTTCCACAGGTGTCCATCTTGTGGCCCGACCACCACGTCAGTCGCTTTGAGCTGCAGTGGTTGCGGAGACGCTGCTTCTCTCCGGCTGCCAGGCAGGCGATGCAAGAAGAGCTCTTCATCAACGGTGAGGCACAATTTAGAAGCATTCAGAGCGCTTATATCTGTACATTGTTCCCATTTAGATGAGGCTGAGTTCTATTGTCCCAATGGCGTTGCCTTTCATGATAGTAGAGTAGAACGTACGAGTGCCTTGTCCAGCGATGTCTGGGGTTGATTGAGATGAGATGTCTGGGTCGTTGAGGTTCCAGCGCCGACACAGGGGAAAAGGTAGCCCTTTACGAGACATTTACAAGACAACCCCCAGCCCAACGGCCTTTATGAGCCCTGCCGCCGGGGCACGGGGAGTTGAGTGCTGGAGGAGGCGGGCTGCTAATAGAACGGGGGATGGCTGCACACTGTCCTCGTGGTCCTGCAGGACCGCAGGGCTGCGCGGCTCCTGCTTTGACTTCCTTCCAGACGGGTTGAGTGTGTGTGAGTGTGTGTGTGTCTGTGTGTGTGTGTGAGTGTGTAAAAGGCTATGAAAAACCCTCTCCCCGTGTTGCAGATGGAAACAGCCTCTCCCCCTCATCCTCCCCCATCAAATTACGCAAACAGGCAAACAGACAATCTGACAGACTATGCGTGCAAAAGGCTCACACACACACACACACACACACACACACACACACACACACACACACACACACACACACACACACACACACACACACACACTGTGTGTGTGTACTCTGACACAGGGTCCTGTGTCAGAGTAAAGCTGTTTTGTTTTCCAACCACTGCCTGTTCAGAGCCAGGAGACTCTTGAAATAAGAGCAAAGCTTAAACTGTCTGCATCCCAATCGAACACACATACACACACACACACACACACACACGATCTCTGGGTTAAATTATATACTATTTAATATCAGTCCTAACAAAAGTTCTGCTGATGTGTACAAAAATTGCATACATTTTAGGATTCTCTATGACTGTATCTGTCTCTCTCTCTCTGTCTGTCTGTCTGTCTGTCTCCCTCTCTCCTGTCATGTGGTGTACCTGTCTCTCTCTCTCTCTTCCTCTCCCTCTCTCCTGTCATGTGGTGTACCTGTCTCTCTCTTTCTCTCTCTCTTCCTCTCTCCTGTCATGTGGTGTACCTGTCTCTCTCTTTCTTTCTCTCTTCCTCTCCCTCTCTCCTGTCATGTGGTGTACCTGTCTCTCTCTTTCTTTCTCTCTTCCTCTCCCTCTCTCCTGTCATGTGGTGTACCTGTTGTATTTTACAGGTCATTGTGTGTCTGTAAAACCTCTCCACAGTGGAAGTAGAGTCCACTCAGGGCACTGGGAGGTCACTAAGCTAATGGGAGCTCTGGGGTTGGTTGTTTTCTTTAGTTTTTTCAAGGGCGCTTCACTCTCACTATCATGAATAGAACTCTAGTCTGAGTTATTGAGTTATTTTCCTCAACCATGTTTCGGAACCGGCCCCCACCACTGAGTGGAAGGATGTAATTAAGAGGGCAAGATACTAGGTAGTGGTAAAAGTGACATCGTATAAGTAGTCAATAATTTAACGCACGCACGCGCGCACACACTACTCTGAATGTAAAGGTAAAGTACCCATTGACTGACACATTTATTTGAGGCTTGTTTAGTTAGTTTCTTTGTTAGCTCGCCTTAATAATATGTCCTTGAGACCCAGTAATGTGTTGAAGTAAGTAACCCAGAACTCTATCCTGACGTCTGCATGGGGAATGAATCAAGATGGGAGGTTTGAGGCTCTGCTGAGTCTGTGTAACGCGGACCCCCGTCCTGCCATGTGGAATAGTGATTCATGGGTACGGTCCTGAGACTGAGTCCTGTGTTCCTGCCAACTTTAAAATTGCTCTTGACCACAGAGAGCATTCTGAAGCCCAAACAGAGCCTGTTGCCAGTAGCGACGGCTCCGTCTGCAGACGCTGATCGACTGTTGCTTGAGTTGTGTCCGACCCTCGTTGTTGTAGCTTCTTCATGGCTTATGGTTCAGCCCATCACAACATGAATTAGTTTCAAGTATGCGTTGCTGTTCTATGTTTGTTGATTCATTGGAAGATGTTTCCTGTCAACAACGTCCTTCTTCTATTTTATTACAAAATGAGACTAAAGAGGATTCTTTCATCTTCCTCCACTCGTCAAACGGCCTCGTCTTCAGAGGTTGTCATCTGTCTCTCCTGGGACCCGGTTGTCAGGCGGCTGTCTGTCCAGACAGGCGTTCTGGACGGCCAGTTGTCCCGCAGGCGTCCCCCAGCCTCCAGCTGTTGGCAGGAGGGAGAGCTGGAGGTCTGGAGGGTGTGTTATTACGCCTCCAGGTGTCGTTGTCTTCTGGGATCTCTGAACAGCACTGATCTACACCTGCAGTGGTTATTTATTAACCCTTGTGTTGGTCTGATGCTAATTGCTAATTCTAATTGCTTGCAGCCATATGTGTGCATATCAATTGGTGCTATGCATCTGAAGGTCGTTTAGTGTTCAATGATTACGGTTTGATTGATTTTAATTTGCAGCCATAATGTTTTTTTAAATAAACTACTTTCAGTCCGAGTTCTCTCTTTGGAGGGACATCATAAAACATTTTACAGCAGCAGACTATTTCTATGATTAACAGTTTATTGGATTATTGATTATTCAAGGATGTCTAAAAGTGGGAGCAACAATATTTCATCTCCTTTAAGTAGGGCCCGACCGATATTGATTTTTGAGTGCCGATGCCGATTATTTTCAGAGAAAAATTACGATTACGATTTAATCGTCCGATTAAAAAAAGAAAAAAAAAAAGAAAAAAAAAGAAGCATATAAAACGTAGTTTTTGATACCTTAAATATACTTTAAACACTTTTGACGAATATGTTAATTGAATGCAGAACCTTTGAGTGTGTTAGAATACATTTACAGTCAAAAATGAGTGTAATGTAAAATGTAAAATAAATAACTAACTCCCAATGTGCTGCGCTCGTGAGCAGTGACTAACACGTGCGTGCTGAGCAGTATGGTCTCACCGTTGGAGTCTACAGTATAACAAATTAACATGGCCTGGGACCTAAAGAAAAACAGGCACAACATGCTCAAACAACGCGTCTTGTGTACATTGGTGAGGTGAGCGCGCAGCTGCCTGAGCGAGCGTGCTTTCATGTTGTACAGTAAAATTCAATCTCCTCTTTTTTACTCCAGCTAAAGTTGTTTGTTAGCAAGGCGAGTAGGAGCGCAATCTGCAGATCGGTTTTAATCGGCGACTTTTTGGCCGATGCCGATTATTTTCAAAAAGGCTATTATCGGCCGATTAAATCGGCAGGCCGATGAATCGGTCGGGCCCTTCCTTTAAGTCACTGGACTGATTATATTTGTACGGGTTGCAAAGTAGAAGGCCTTCCCTGATTACAATCCCGTTTTGTTCCAATAGTTGTCCAATATGCAGTCCTTATATTATCTGCTGCAAAGTGCATCATTGTATTTTTTAAGAAAACTATTATGTATTACCCTCTAAAGTTCAGAGAACTATAACCAAGTGAAATATGGCCCTGTGTTGCATTCCTAGTACACAGCAGTTCTCTGGAATCAAAATCTTTTTCCTCTTTCATCCAAAGTATTTAAGTGAATCTTCCAGCCAAATTGAGGCCAAGTAAGGAAACTTTTTATTCACAGTTAGTTTGTTTAGCTCTCAAGAATTTAAACTTGAGCCAGCTGAAGCCATTACCCTCCCACTCTGTCTATATGGAGTTGTGACCTATGGAGTTTCCCCTCTCGATTACGCTGACTGTACATGTGAACTTCGATCCTTAGCACACGACCCACGGAAGGGCAGCTCCGTTGGCTCTGCTTGTTGGCTTCCTTATCTGGATGGATTCTTCCCCTATCACCCATAAAATCGGACAGCCTTTTCCATTTTTTCCCGTATTGGACCTCTTTGATACTCAAACCAGGTCATCATCTACGTGCTTCCATTTCATGATCCCGTCCTGGTGTGTGTTTGTGAATGTAATTTAGACAGATCTGAGCAGCCAGATATGAAGCTTCTATAAAAATAGACTGGATCTCTGGAGGGGAAATGCCTTTGTGCCCCATGCAATCGTATGCTCTGCGGCATGCAGGAGCAACTGGCACTGCACTGGTATTGTGTTTTATTGTATTTATTGTCTTTATTTGCTGGAACAGATAATAATAATTATCATTGTGCTAATAAAATATCCCTCACTCCATATTTAGCGTTACATTGATTGTATGTTATGATGTAATAATTAATTAATCCCTTATAAATTCATTATTCTTACTAAGAATACCGCAATACTACGCCAAGAACGTTTCTTGGAGGACGATGGTTCCATTGTGTTGGATATATTGCTACCTCTTGGATGCTGACGGCTCTAAACATTCTTTCAAACTTGGCAGCTCCGGTGGTACATATATGTTTAACAGTCATCGGTTACTTGATTGTTATGATTAGTTTACACAGCTCCAATTAACGGATTGGTTCCAGATCAAACAAGTAGCAACTGATTTGGCAATTTCCTGTCTGGCTCTTGTTTGCCTCTCCCCATCTGTTGTGGATTCAGCCCCCTCCCTCTCCCTCGATCTATGGGCTTTTGTGGCACTATGTCATCACTGTGCACTCCAGGGCTTCTGGAAACATAACTGTGGTGTTACATCAATGGAAAAACATTCCTTCCCCCAGCCTCACATCACTTCTTGCTCTGATTACTCTGAACACAATTTGATTCCCTGACACGTGATCACTGCGGGCACCTTGAGACCCACACCTTGGATTCTTCTGACGTCAGAGCTGCTCAACTCTTAATCACAGCACCAGTCATCCACTGGTTCACAGGCCTCCAAGCCAAGACGAACTGGAAAGTACGGCTAACCCCTAACCGGGTTCTGGCAGAAGGATGAAGAATTGGAAACGGTTAAACCTTGGATGTCTCCTTCCAACATCATTAAATGTTCAGTAGATACCAATTGGAAGACATGGAATGCTCCACAGTTAAATCTTCTACGGACGCTGAACTAACAACAGGTTAACTTGCTCTTGTGTAAACTGGTGGCAGTGATTAGTTACCCAATCATTAGTGTCTCAGAAATAAGGGAACTTTTGTTTTGACCAGAGGGGGACCGGAGGGTGGGGTAGGTTAGCTTGTTCCTAGCTTACCCTGAGGCAGAGGCTTATTATACTGAGCCTTGTGAGACAAACACATCTCACACACCATGGGCTACTTAAGCAATGCTGCTTATAAATGGTCCCCCTCCAAGATGAGTAAGCACAGCAATACGTTAGGATCCCAAAAATGTCACTTTTCAGTAACTTAAGCTACTGTCCCCTCTGAATCCCCACTGCCTTCTGGTGTTCAGCCCGTCAGAAGACATTCCACAGATAGCCTCTTGAAGGCAGCTCTGTGATTAAAACTCCACTAACTCAAATAGAGCTCTCTGATAACCCTGTTTCCAGAGGGAACAGCGCAGTGTCAGCGCAGCTCGGGCCTCTGTCTGAAACCATCCCAGGGGCCGGAGAGCCAGGATGCCAGGGGCCCGCGTTTCCCCCCGTCTGGAAAAATAACCTTAGCAGAACCGAGCCGGAGCGCCGTGCGGTACGGCGGATGAGGCCCATAAACCATCCTGTCACCCTGTCAAATACACCTCTCCTTTAACGACATGATGTCATCCTCGCCTTACCGGAGAGCCTTCCTCCTTCTGCTGTGGAAACGGCAACGGTGGAGGAACATGATACGGCCTCCGCATCGCTCACCTCTCTTCTGTCTCCTGACACACGCGCCCGCTCGCCAGGAGGAAGACGTAAAGTTCTTCCCCCCCAGCTGCACGCTGGGCAGAGCGGGTGAGACTAATCTCTGATTGGCTCTGCGGCAGCAAAAGGCCACGCTGGGAGAACCAGCGGCGTGAACTCCCATTCCTGCGTGAGCGAGAAGGTGTCGCGCATTACACGCCACTGCGAGCAGAACATTCGGCCCGTCTGGCCCTCGGCTCGCCGTCAGCGGCCTCCCGGCTCAGACCGCCTCCCACTGGGCTTGGCCGCCTCCCACTGGGCTTGGCCGCGTCCACTCCAATCACCGCTGATTGCCCGGGTTCTGCACACACCATTCCGCTCCCCAGTCATTCCCTTAACCTCTTGATTCATTCACTAAGCGAGAGAAAAGGTCTGACTCTGCCTCATGTCTTCAGTTTAGTCCATGACTACTTCTGTGCATGTCACAAATAATGCTGCTTCCCAGTTTGACAGACTTGGGCCCGCGTCGATGGAAACACACAGTGTGTCCGCGCACGCGTCCGTGTTCTGAGATGATTAATGGTAGGAAAGGGTTTTTCGTTCCGTCCAAACGAAAGTCAACATTTCTTTTCGGGTATGTAAAGTCTTGAAATAAATATCCATGAAGACACCGACCTGAGTCCTGACCAAGTGGTCATTACGGAGTGTTATTGTTCCCGTTTGGTTTAAAGTGCCGTAAATGGACCAGAGGCTCTTACGTGGCAGCAGCCAACAGGTCATGTGACCTGTGGGCCTGCAGTGAGTGCAGAGGCTGCCCCCCCCCCTGAGTCACAAACAGCCGGCCCTCTGAGACGCACACCCGGGAGAACTTGCTACATTTCAGCTGCTCCTCTGCCCCATGCTTAGCCTTTGTGGTTAGTGTTGCTCGTATCCGGGCAGCAAAGGGTTTTTACGGGCCTGTTTGGTCGTCTCCCAAAGGGTTTACCCTGCCCTCTTTACAAGGCCTAACAAGGGAGAGGTCATATCCCTCCTGAACTGTGTGAGGCTGTTTCTGTTTCTCAAGACCACGCCGAGGAGGGCCTGGCACAGCTCCAGAGTTTCTCTCTGAGTTGATGCTGCGTCGTGCGGTTTGTTCACTTGTCATCTCCGGGATGGACTCACGCCAGAGGAGTCGCACACGCACAAAAACACAAAGAAACAACAACATGTCCACAGAGCGCAGCTCGTCAGTCGTGCAGTCGCCCTTTTCCACAGCATGAGCCAGTGAGCGCCATAAATCAGCCCCACGTCAGCGAGCGGCAGGATCTCCGGTGTCCTGGTCCGGAACCCGTCTGACGATGATAAACGGTGCGGGGGGCTTGTCGAGCATCATCCTCCCCCGCTGAAGACCCTCTCCTGGCAGCCTGCCGCCTCCGGTGGACACGCCCGCTTCTCTGAGAGGGTCGGGGGGGGGGGGGGGGGGTGAGTAAGGGTCGACATGGACGGCCACAAAAACCACACGTCGCCACGGTAACCTTCCTCCATCCTCCAACCAACCAAGAAGTGCTGAGCGCTGGCTTCAGGCTGGAGTCTCAGGGTGGAGAGTGGAACATTGAGCTGAGCCAGCCGGGGGGAAGCAGTGGGAGAGGGTTTCTTTCCACTGATGTCTCTCTGTTTCGGTGAGACATGTGTGTGAGTGATGGTGTGTGCTTCTCCTCAACCAACCTCCTATTAGTCTATTTGAGTGCTCAGAACCCCGAATGCGTGAGGCGACGAGGTTTTAATTAATCGTAGCAACGACGTGGCAACAGCTGTTGCCATGGAAGCAGAGTGGTTGCAACAAATTGTTTAATTATCACGGTCAGCTGCTCATGGCTTTGTTCACATTAAAACGTCCAATGCAGTCATCAAGTGTTTGATGAGGCATCAAGCCTCACGTCGTTCTGTTGAGGACGCCAGGTGGACCTCAGAGCCTCGCTGGCCCTCTCAGGGGAGGAAGTGGGCTCAGTCTGTGGTATTTGCCAGTTCTACAAATTGTACAGCTGGATCCCAAATAGAGGATAGTTTTGGCCACAAACTCCTGTAAACCTTGTAAATCAATATTTTCCTAACTAAAATGAAGCCCTTGTTTATTGAGTTGGTGGATGTTGGCGGTGCGGTGCGGGTCATGTGACGACGGGTCATGTGACGACGTCAACCTTCTCTCTCCAGAGCGGAGCCACTGGGACTCGGAGCTCCTGATCCCCAGCGCCAGCTTTGAGGAGGTCCTGACGGACGATAAGGCGGCCCTGGACTGGCTGCTGGCGCTTCGGCGCGTGGGCGTGGTCTACCTGCGGGGGGCGCCGTCGGAAAGAGGCCAGGTGGCCCGACTGAGCGAGCGGATTGGATTTCTGAGGATGACGTTCTACGGGTGAGAGAGTGAGATAGGATGAGCAGTGACGGGTGTTGAGGGAGCAGACAGCTGCTCTCAGCGTATTCCTCTCACCTCGTACCTGAGGCCGGGTCCGACCGAGCGGTCCGGGAGCAGCTGGTGGAGCGATGGAGGGAGAGGGGGGGCCGGTTTCCCCTCCGTCAACCGGCCTCACGGTGGCAGGGCTGGGCGGCTCCTCCTGGAGACGGAGCAGGAGCAGAGCAGCCGCCCCTCCCTAAACCTTCCAGCCGTTGGAAGGTTGATGTTCCTCTTTAAGCCCGAGGAATAACCCGGTGTACTCGATCAGAACAACAGGTCTGGAGCACAAAGGCTCTCCGCTGCCAGTGGATGAGCTCATAACGCTTGAGAGGGCAGAGCGGCAAAACCCTTTAGCCAGGAGAGAGAGGATTCAGGAGCAGGTCAGCTCAAGCCATGCATGTAGACACAGACGTTAACAACAACAACAACAACAACAAACCAAGGCTCATTAGGAGACTCTGGTTGAATGCAAACCTTGTGTGTAAGCCCTCATCAAACCCCCCCTCCTCCTCCTCCTCCATCACTTTCACCCTCGCTTCTCACCCTTCCCCGTATTTGATCAACAGCGAGTTGAGATTAAATTAATGGAGTAGCGGAGCGGAGGAGATGAACATCCTGTCTTTGTGCAGCCCAACTTGGCAGGTCCAGGACAAGGCGATGGCGGTCAATGTAGCCTACACAGCGGGTGACCTCAGCCTCCACACAGACTACCCTGCGCTGCACCATCCGCCTGGAGTGAGTCTCTCCTTCCACAGGAGCTCTGAAGGGTCCTTTTATCTCCGTTGTAACAATGGGGGACAGGCGTGGGGCACGTTGCCACACCGCCATCTGATGGGGAGTGTCTGCGTCTCTGACCCCCGTAGGTCCAGTTCCTGCACTGCATCCAGCAGGCGGAGCTGGGGGGCGAGAGCGAGGTGGTGGACGGCTTCCACATGGCCGAGGTCCTGCGGAGAGAAGACCCGCAGGCCTTCCGGACCCTCAGCTCACTCAGGGTGGACTTCTCTGACATGGGAGAGGACTACTGCGACTTCAGGGTGCATTCCAAGAACCACATCATCGAGTGAGTGCCGTGCGATCTCCACATTCACGACTGTATCTGTGTAGGAAAGAAAAACCTTTGTACGAATACAATAACTGGGTGTAAATACAGGGCTGTGTGGGGGATGGAATGTGGTTTTGTAAGGGGAATACTGCCATCTGCTGGTCAGATTACTGATGTTCTCTAGCCCCGACAGCACGAGCTCTGTGATAGGCCCAGGGCTATAAGTAATACGATAGAAGAGGTAGAGAACTGCCTGGCGCTCCGACTGGCTGTTAACCTTTCCTTTGTATCCCTGGTCCTGATGTGGGGAGCAGCGTGGACTGTGAGGGTCAGGTCTCCAGGATCAACTACAACAACGCCACCAGAGACTCTGTGATGGACCTGCCCCTGGATCAGGTCCAGGAGTTCTACAGAGCGCTGAAGGCCTATGTGGACATCATGAACCGCCCAACCAACGTGGTGACATACCGCATGGAGCCAGGTCAGGGTGCACCTCTTTATGATGAGAAAATCAGCATCACACTGACGTAGGGGAGGATGATGGTTTAGAAGTTAGGAACAAATCCCTTTTACTTACTTACTTTGTCGCTTTAGTAACTTGACTTTGCAATGACCACAAAGTCTTTATAACCGGTATTGGGAGTAGCGAGACAGAATGAAGTCCCACATGCCCAAGCAGGCAGCCCTCCTCAAGGTGATGCTCAACTGTGAATGCTTTAGAGCTGGAGACGTAACTACCAGGAAGACTTAAGCCCCTCCTTAAAGTAAGTTTTGACTGATCATCCATCTTGTGAAACGTCCGCCTGCAACACATTGTTGTTGTTGTCTCAGGCGACATCGTGACCTTTGACAACTGGCGGCTGCTCCACGGGCGTCAGAGCTACACCAGCTCCAGCGAGAAGCGGCGCCACCTGGAGGGGGCGTACCTGGACTGGGACGAGGTCATGTCCCGCCTTCGGATCCTCCGCCATGCCGTCGGACGCGAGGACCGGCACTGAGCCTCCAGCCTCCAGCTAGCAGAGCCTCCAGCCTCCAGCTAGCAGAGCCTCCAGCTAGCAGAGCCTCCAGCTAGCAGAGCCTCCAGCTAGCAGAGCCTCCAGCTAGCAGAGCCTCCAGCCTCCAGCTAGCAGAGCCTCCAGTCTCCAGCTAGCAGAGCCTCCAGCCTCCAGCTAGCAGAGCCTCCAGTCTCCAGCTAGCAGAGCCTCCAGCCTCCAGCTAGCAGAGCCTCCAGCTAGCAGAGCCTCCAGCCTCCAGCTAGCAGAGCCTCCAGCCTCCAGCTACCAGAGCATCCAGCTGAAAGAAGCATCGAACTAGCAGAGCCTGGAGCTAGCATAGCCTCGAGTTAGCAGAGCATTGCGCTAGCAGAGCTAGGAGATCGACCGGACACCTGAGGTAAACATCGCAATCACAAATAACGCCACAGGACCATGCTGAATACCAAGTGAATACCAAACGAATACCAAAGGAATACCCCATTAAGACCTAATGAATACCATACATACCATGTGTATGGAGTAAAACCTGCCTTAGATTTATAAAGTAACAATTGTATCTTATCTAAATAAATTTAGAAACTACAAAAAGGTAAATTTTTGTCAGGGGAAAGGCCAGAAAGGCAACCAGCAACACAGATCTATATTTTTTCATTCTAAGTTTTAGATTTAAGAGGTGTGGCAATATAGTTTGAGTGGTGATTTTTCTAAATTTAAATTATTTTTCTAGGTGTTCACACCCCATGGCAAGTGTATTTTAAATGCCTTGTATATTTTCTAATGAAGTTAAAAAAAGTATTTAAGCGTTAAGATTTTGACTCAAAAGTTACAATTTCTTCGTAGATAAATGTAGAGATGAATACAAAAGTAATACAATGTAAAGTGAACTTTCATTTATTAACAATGGCGTCAAGTATGTATGTATGATGAGATGCATGTAAAACAATAAAACATCCCATTTGGAATGAGACGATGCATTATGAGTGGATGGTGTTCTTACAATGAGAATTAGTCAAAAGATTCCACCTGTTTTATTGGAAGGCTCCAGGTCAATTTCTGGGACTCGCGCTGCAATCTCCACAGCATTGGGACTCGATTAGACCCGAGTTATCGGAGAACCAGGTTATCAGTGAGTTATCAGTCACTGATCATGACCGGTCAATGAGTGACCTGGGATTGGACTGAAACCCTCACTCGGAGCGGCTTTCTGTCCACCGTGGAGCTGGAGGGAACCTGAAGCTTTGTCAGCATGGGGGCGGGGCTGGCAGCATGGGGGCGGGGCTGGCAGCATGGGGGCGGGGCTGGCAGCATGGGGGAGGGGCTGGCTGTGTAGGACTCCTGCAGGGTTTAACTATAAAGCAGAATGATTTCAATGATGGGGGGGGGGGCTGTGAGCCTGCTACATCTCAATGGCTTCTATCTCTTCTATGTATAGCTGTAGCACGGATTTATATGCGTGAAATCAAACTCGCAGCTCATCTCTGTCTCCATGCATCACGCTCGCATGAGGATTGAAAACAGCTTCGGTCTTACAACCACTTGCATCACAAATAAAGAATCTCATTGTTTGAAGTGAAGGTGATGGTTGAGTAGAAGCAGACAGGTGCAGTGCAGCTGTCAGGACATTGGTCAAATTAGATAATGCCCGTGGAAATGTTTCAGTTAACCAATAGACGTTGTGGGCTGCACGTCCTGTCAAAGTCTATGCCAATGCCAAACATACGTCCTAATTCAGTCTATTATCACACACACACACACACACACACACACACACACACACACACACACACACACACACACACACACACACACACACACACACACACACACACACACACATTGTCTGTCAATGCAGATGAAAGAATAAGAAACCAAATCCAAAAATGAATACATTTGAATGCAATTTGTTAGAAATGCCAAAGCCATCCGTCAGCTATTAGTGGTGAAACGCTCTGTGAGAATATCTGTTCCGGTCGACTGAGTTGGCTTCTGACTCAGACTATTAAGAGCTCACATTTCTCCGGGCTCATTTCTCACCCATCATCCCTTCCCTGATTGGTTCGGGAAATCCATCTTGCTCGTGCTTGACGTTTATTTTGAATATAAAAACCCAAATAAACAGACCTGTTTATTTGGGTTTATGTTGATTAGGATGCTGGGCCGTCTGATTTCACAGTGAACATTATTTTATGAACGAGTGAAGGAACTACTCCTCCCAAAAACCATTGCAAACTTTTTGGACCGCCTTCTCAACCAATAGTTTAGCGCGTTTCTTGCAGCTTATAAGTTATAACCTTTGTCATTATATTGTTAATACAAGTTGTGTCTCATAGTGTTTGGATAGTATATCATATTATGTTTATAGTAGAACAGTCAGGGGCGGATGGTGTATAGGGGCGATTTGGGCGACGCACTACCAACTGGGAGAAAGAGGATTATTATTTTATTTTTTTTATTCTATCACGGCAAAAGTAGTTTTCAGTGTTCTAGACCAATTATCTGTCATTGTCCAATCAGAATCGTCAGATTCAAGTCGCGTTTCAAATGGGCCCGCCTCTATGGAGAAGGGTCCAGCTGCAGGCTTGGGCGTTTCCGTCATGAAACAAGAACGCCCTTTAGGCGTTCCTGGTAGAGTTTCATCGACCAATCACGAGGTGTTTCGAAAGGCATACTGGGTTTCGCAAAGGCATACTGCGAAGCACAGTCGCAAGGCATACTATGCTTTCCTTCCTTAATGGCAATTTTACCCCTCTCATAAGATTTAGCAATCATGGAGCCCCCACTTGGCTAACGTTAGTTCTATGCTACCCGTACTTGAAACTGCTGTTTGAGAAAATCTAACTAGCGTATGTTTCGGATGTTGACAGCCGTGCGAAGAAGAAGGGGTTCGGTGTTGACGGTGAAAGTTAGGCAGGTTTATAGCAGAGTTTCCGTTTTCGGTTATTCCCTTATGTTTTTTTCCCATGATGACTGATGAAAAACAACAGTGTTACCCCTCATATTTTATTCGACAAAGACAACAGTGTTACCCCTTATGTTTTTTTTCATGACTACCAATAAAAAACAACAGTGTTACCCCTTATGTTAGTTTTCATGACGACCAATAAAAAAACAAAGTGTTACCCCTTATGTTTTTTTACATGACGACCAATTAAAAACAACAGTGTTACCCCTTATTTTAGTTTTCATGACGACCAATAAAAAAACAACAGCGTTACCCCTTATGTTTTTTTACATGACGACCAATTAAAAAAAACAGTGTTACCCCTTATGGTTTTTTTCATGACGACCAAAGAAAAACAACATTGTCACCCCTCATGTTTCATTTGATAAAAATGACAGTGTTACCCCCTATGTTTTAATAGATAAATATCAACAGTGTTACCCCTTATGTTTTTTTTCATGACGACCAATAAAAAACAACAGTGTTACCCCTTATGTTAGTTTTCATGACGACCAATAAAAAAACAAAGTGTTACCCCTTATGTTTTTTTACATGACGACCAATTAAAAACAACAGTGTTACCCCTTATGTTAGTTTTCATGACGACCAATAAAAAAACGACAGTGTCACCCCTCATGTTTCATTTGATAAAAACGACAATGTTACCCCCTATGTTTTAATGGATAAATATCGAAAGTGTTACCCCTTATGTTTTTTTCATGACGACCGATAAAAAAAAACAGTGTTACCCCTTATGTTTCATTTGATAAAAACGACAGTGTTACCCCTTGTGTTTTTTTTTCATGACGACCAAAGAAAAACAACAGTGTTACCCCCTATGTTTTATTTGATAAATATCGACAGTGTTACCCCTTATGTTTATTTCATGACGGCCGATAAAAAACGACAGGGTCACCCCTCATGTTTCATTTGATAAAAACGACAGTGTTACCCCCTATGTTTTATTCGATAAATTTCGAGTGTTACCCCTTATGGGTTTTTCATGACGACAGATAAAGAACTACAGTGTTACCCTTTACGTATCTTTTGATAAAAACAACAGTTACCCCTTATATTGTATTTGACAAGGATTTTTTTTTTTTAAATGTTTTTTTTCTTGACGACCAATAAAATACGACAGTGTTACCCCTTATATTTTGTTTGACAAAGACAACAGTGTTACCCCTTATGTTTTTTTTCATGACGACCAATAAAAAACAACAGTGTTACCCCTTATGTTTTATTCATGACGACCAATAAAAAACAACAGTGTTACCCCTTATGTTTTTTTTCATGACGACCAATAAAAAACAACATTGTCACCCCTCATGTTCCATTTCATAAAAACGACAGTGTTACCCCCTATGTACTAATTGATAAATATCGACAGTGTTACCCCTTATGTTTTTTTTCAAGATGACCAATAAAAAATGACAGTGTTACCCCTTATGTTTTTATTCATGACGACCAATAAAAAACAACAGTGTTACCCCTTATGTTTTTTTTCATGACGACCAATAAAAAACAACATTGTCACCCCTCATGTTCCATTTCATAAAAACGACAGTGTTACCCCCTATGTACTAATTGATAAATATCGACAGTGTTACCCCTTATGTTTTTTTTCATGACGACCAATAAAAAATGACAGTGTTACCCCTTATATTTTATTTGACAAAGACAACAGTGTTACCCTTTATGTTTTTTTTTCATGACGACCAATAAAAAACAACAGTGTTACCCCTTGTGTTTTTTTTTCCTGACGACCAATAAAAAAAAAACAGTGGCCCTTATGTTTTTTTTCCATGACGACCAATAAAAAACGCCAGGGTCACCCCTTATGTTTTTTTTCATTTAGACCAATAAAAAACAACAGGGTCACCCCTAATGTTTCATTTGATAAAAACGACAGTGTTACCCCCTATGTTTTATCCGATACATTTCGACAGTGTTACCCCTTATGGGTTTTTCATGACGACAGATAAAGAACGACAGTGTTACCCTTTACGTATCTTTTGATAAAAACAAGTGTTACCCATTATATTTTATTTGACAAGGACAATTTTTTTTTTTTCATATGTTTTTTTTCATGACGACCAATAAAATACGACAGTGCTACCCCTTATATTTTATTTTACAAAGACAACAGTGTTACACCTTATGTTTTTTTTCATGACGACCAATAAAAAACAAGTGTTGCCCCTTATGTTTTTATTCATGACGACCAATAAAAAAACAACAGTGTTACCCCTAATGTTTTCTTTCATGACGACCAATAAAAAACAACAGTGTTACCCCTTATGTTTTTTTTCATGACGACCAATAAAAAACAACAGTGTTACCCCTTATGTTTTTTTTCATGACGACCAATAAAAAACAACAGTGGTACCCCTTATGTTTTTTTTCATGACGACCAAAGAAAAACGACAGTGTCACCCCTCATGTTTCATTTCATAAAAACGACAGTGTTACCCCCTATCTATTAATTGATAAATATCGACAGTGTTACCCCTTATGTTTTTTTTCATGACGACCAATAAAAAACAACAGTGTTACCCCTTATGGTTTTTTCATGACGACCAAAGAAAAACAACAGTGTTACCCCCTATGTTTTATTTGATAAATATCGACAGTGTTACCCCTTATGTTTATTTCATGACGGCCGATAAAAAACGACAGGGTCACCCCTCATGTTTCATTTGATAAAAACGACAGTGTTACCCCCTATGTTTTATTCGATAAATTTCGAGTGTTACCCCTTATGGGTTTTTCATGACGACAGATAAAGAACTACAGTGTTACCCTTTACGTATCTTTTGATAAAAACAACAGTTACCCCTTATATTGTATTTGACAAGGATTTTTTTTTTTGAAATGTTTTTTTTCTTGACGACCAATAAAATACGACAGTGTTACCCCTTATATTTTGTTTGACAAAGACAACAGTGTTACCCCTTATGTTTTTTTTCATGACGACCAATAAAAAACAACAGTGTTACCCCTTATGTTTTTATTCATGACGACCAATAAAAAACAACAGTGTTACCCCTTATGTTTTTTTTCATGACGACCAATAAAAAACAACAGTGTTACCCCTTATGTTTTTTATAATGACGACCAATAAATAACAACATTGTCACCCCTCATGTTCCATTTCATAAAAACGACAGTGTTACCCCCTATGTACTAATGGATAAATATCGACAGTGTTACCCCTTATGTTTTTTTTCATGACAACCAATAAAAAATGACAGTGTTACCCCTTATATTTTATTTGACAAAGACAACAGTGTTACCCTTTATGTTTTTTTTCATGACGACCAATAAAAAACAACAGTGTTACCCCTTGTGTTTTTTTTTCCTGACGACCAATAAAAAAAAAACAGTGGCCCTTATGTTTTTTTTCCATGACGACCAATAAAAAACGCCAGGGTCACCCCTTATGTTTTTTTTTCATTTAGACCAATTAAAAACAACAGTGTCACCCCTAATGTTTCATTTGATAAAAACGACAGTGTTACCCCCTATGTTTTATCCGATACATTTCGACAGTGTTACCCCTTATGGGTTTTTCATGACGACAGATAAAGAACGACAGTGTTACCCTTTACGTATCTTTTGATAAAAACAAGTGTTACCCATTATATTTTATTTGACAAGGACAATTTTTTTTTTTTCATATGTTTTTTTTTCATGACGACCAATAAAATACGACAGTGCTACCCCTTATATTTTATTTTACAAAGACAACAGTGTTACACCTTATGTTTTTTTTCATGACGACCAATAAAAAACAAGTGTTGCCCCTTATGTTTTTATTCATGACGACCAATAAAAAAACAACAGTGTTACCCCTAATGTTTTCTTTCATGACGACCAATAAAAAACAACAGTGTTACCCCTTATGTTTTTTTTCATGACGACCAATAAAAAACAACAGTGTTACCCCTTATGTCTTTTTTTCATGACGACCAATAAAAAACAACAGTGGTACCCCTTATGTATTTTTTTCATGACGACCAATAAAAAACGACAGTGTCACCCCTCATGTTTCATTTCATAAAAACGACAGTGTTACCCCCTATCTACTAATTGATAAATATCGACAGTGTTACCCCTTATGTTTTTTTTCATGACGACCAATAAAAAACAACAGTGGTACCCCTTATGTTTTTTTTCATGACGACCAAAGAAAAACGACAGTGTCACCCCTCATGTTTCATTTCATAAAAACGACAGTGTTACCCCCTATCTACTAATTGATAAATATCGACAGTGTTACCCCTTATGTTTTTTTTCATGACGACCAATAAAAAACGACAGTGTTACCCCTTATGGTTTTTTTCATGACGACCAAAGAAAAACGACAGTGTCACCCCTCATGTTTTATTTGATAAAAAAGACAATGTTACCCCCTATGTTTTAATGGATAAATATCGACAGTGTTACCCCTCATGTTTCATTTGATAAAAACGACAGTGTTACCCCTGATGTTTCATTTGATAAAAACGACAGTGTTACCCCTTGTGTTTTTTTCATGACGACCGATAAAAAAGGAGTGTTACCCCCTATGTTTTATTTGATAAATATCGACAGTGTTACCCCTCATGTTTCATTTGATAAAAACGACAGTGTTACCCCTTGTGTTTTTTTTCTCATGACGACCAAAGAAAAACAACAGTGTTACCCCCTATGTTTTATTTGATAAATATCGACAGTTTTACCCCTTATGTTCATTTCATGACGGCCGATAAAAAACGACAGAGTTACCGCTCATGTTTTTTCCATGTTGACCAATAAAATTCGACAGTAGTACCCCTGTCTACGTGATTGCAGGGATCCGAACCTGAGCTGTTTAGAGTGTTAACCTCCAAACTTATCAATGCACCATCAAGACACAGATTAAATTCATCACAATGGTTATACTTGACTTTTTAATTCGCATGAAATAGAAATAAGAGACTTCCAACAGTGGACTTCAACCGGACTTGAACCCCGGTCTCCAGGGGGTAAGCTCACAGCTCTCTCCACTTCCCAATGAGAATTTTAATTTAATTGTGTCTGAGATTATATATGGCAGTGCAATAGACATGATAGCATTACGTTTTAAATTAAAGATATTGTGTTTTCCTCAGAAATTGAGCCGCGGTCTCCAGTGGGTTAGGCAGAGTGCACACCACTGCACCACTGAGGCGATGAAAATACACAATAATCAATCATCAATAAAGAGGATATACATGACATTAAAATGTATGTGTGTATTTCCATTATTTCCTTTTGTTTTTTTTCATGACGACCAATAAAATACGAGTGTTACCCCTTATATTTTATTTGACAAAGACAACAGTGTTACCCCTTATGTTTTTTTTCATGACGACCAATAAAAAACAACAGTGTTACCCCTTATGTTTTTATTCATGACGAACAATAAAAAAACAACAGCGTTACCCCTTTTGTTTTTTTTCATGACGACCAATAAAAAATGACAGTGTTACCCCTTATGTTTTTTTTCATGACGAACAATAAAAAACAACTGTGTTACCCCTTATGGTTTTTTTCATGACGACGAAAGAAAAACGACAGTGTCACCCCTCATGTTTCATTTGATAAAAACGACAATGTTACCCCCTATGTTTTAATGGATAAATATCGACAGTGTTACCCCTTATGTTCATTTCATGACGGCCGATAAAAAACGCTCATGTTTTTTCCATATTGTTGACCAATAAAAAACGACAGTGGTACCCCTGTCGACGTTTTAGCAGGGGTCCGAACCTGAGTTGTTTAGAGTGTTACCCACCGAACTTATCAATGCACCATCAAGACACCGAATAAAGTCATCACAATGGTTATACTTGACTTTATAAGTCGCTGCACAATTTGAATTGCGTTTAAATATGCTACAGTGGTCATTTGTTAAGCCAATTCACGTTAAACAATGAGGGTTTTGATTGTCGGGTCGGGCCTTTGATCGAGCGTTTTTTTTTGTTATCATTGCTTTATTGACCTAATTTGAGGAGAAATCTATGCCATAAACAGACATTTCATAGGCCTTTATTACACGGGTCTTCTCAATGCCGTGGAAAGCTCCGTTCACTTGCATGGGTAGTAGTCCGGTAACTTGTCTACCCCAGCGTCTTCCAACGTCTTATAGCGGACTATTTCACTGCTGATCAATAGGGATGCACCGATCCGATATTTGTATCGGTATCGGTACCGATATTGAAGACATTTCTAGATCGGGTATCGGTGACAAATGGGCCGATCCATATTTGAAAAATAAATAAAAATATTTACGTTTATGTACATACTTGAATCCTATTCCTACTACCTTGCTGCTTTGATAATTGAATTTCCCACGAAAATGTTCTCACGGGATTAATAAAAGTGTATCTATCTATCTATTGGCTGATCTATTCAGTTTCTATGCTGTGCGCTGTGAGTGACGTCATAAACAAGCAACACGCCGTGCGGAGCCTACAGTGATTGCAAAATGGAGCGAGCAAAAGGATCTGCTATCTGGAGCTATTTCACTTTACCTAAGCCAGCAAGCTCCACGGCTACATGCAACATATGCAAAGTAAATGTCCCGAGGGGTGGTACTAAACCTTCTAGCTTTAATACCACAAACCTTATAAAGCACCTCCAAAAATTCAAGTCTCATGATCCCAGTCTTTTCCCCTCAATGAAACTTACAGTTTGTAGCCATAATTTCGCGCTGTTTTTCTATATCGGTATCGGATCGGTATCGGCCGATACTAAACCTCAGATATCGGTATCGGAGGTGAAAAAAGCGGATCGGTGCATCCCTACTGATCAACACTACGAATGCTGGTAACGAATAAATTGTCAAAAGACACACCATGTGAAGTTATTTTCCAAATAAGATTTGAAAAGCTTTGGAAGTTTATTTACAACACTATTTACATGGTTTCGGAGTAGCACACTTTGACATTTTAATACAGTTCAGCGAGAAAGGCAACGAAGAATAAGAAGGGGGCATTCCAGTCTGCGTAAACGGGAACCCCCACCACACGAGAACGCCCATTTGCATCTGCAGTGGGATGATATTGCCTCTATGGGCAAATTCATCGACGTGGAAAATCACCAAAGCCTTCTCCGTTGACTCTAATGTTAAAACTTTTTTTTTCGGAAATTGAGCCTTCTATGCATTTTCAGTGGGGATTTGGGACTCGCCCTAACGTGCTTGCGTCATACGTAACTGAGCAAAGAGCGCGAAGGGATATTTTCGATCAAGTCACTTGCTGATTTCAACATGGCTGCAAATGTGCGCAATTCCGTTTTGTCTCTCAAAGAAGTTCCTTTTAGTCGACGATCCAATTCAGAACAATTGGAAATGAAATATATTGTATAGTTCTCTGCAAACCTATGGTGGCATCATGCCTTCAGTGTGTAAATTGTATATAGTTCTCTGCAAACCTATGGTGGCATCATGCCTTCAGTGTGTATATTGTAAATAGTTCTCGATATTTTATCGTATTTGTCTAAATGCATACTTAACTATAGATAGATTTATGAGTGAAGTTACCAACACAATAGATTGTCCGTAACACACTCACCCCTTTTAGAATCACATTCTCTCACTCTCTCACAAACACACATAATTCCCAATTATTATTGATGTATTTGCACTTTTAACCTTGCTAAATTCTACAAGGCAAATAAATTAAGTAAAAACTTTGTTCCCCGGCTCCATTCGTCTTTGTAAGGAAATGTTCTATTTTGTCTTTATTATTATTTGTCAGAATGCACCAGAATGCACCAGAATGCTTCGTTTTTATATGAAAAACACAAAAGAATCTTCGGGGGGAGGAGGGCCCAAGACCCCCCTACAGGGGTTTGGTTTACAAACTTTCTGCCCCCCCTATAATAAAATTCACCAGCCGCCACTGAGTACAGTATATAGTGTAGGTCATGGTTGTGCTTTGTTTCTTACTGCGATCACCGCTCGTGCGTCCGTATTGGCTCTGTCACGTTAAAATTGTACCGGGGGGCGAAAATTGTACCGGCCTACGTCATCAGTTGTTGACAACTTGACAACTGATTTGATTGGGTTGTCCGTTGCCGGGCAGGTTTAAAAAAACATTCGGCTCATGTTTCCAAAGACGAAATAACATAATACAGATAACGGATCGCTAGATAACACTTGTTTTTACTTTATATTTGTATTTTATTGAATTGTTTACTCGAATTTAGCTAGTAAACTGAGTGTTTAAAGCAGGTTTCAAAAACCATTCGCGCTCATGTTGCCGAACACCAAATAACATAATACAATAACGGATCGCTAGATAACACTTGTTTTTACTTTATATTTGTATTGTATTGAATTGTTGAATCGAATTTAGCAAGTGAACTGAGTGTTTCAAGCAGGTCTTGTCATGCTCAATGAACGTGCATGAAAGTTCGCGAATGTTCAAGAACCTTCCCACGTCATTCGACGCGAATATTCAAGAACCAACAGACGACAATCGCGTCGTCTGTTGCCAGGCAGGTGTGGAATTTGTCAACAACTGATGACGTAGGCCGGTACAATTTTCTCCCCCGGTACAATTTTAACGTGACAGCTCCTCCATCGGTTTCTGCCAAGTCTGGTTGCTAAGAGAAGCGGGTGGACGGTTATATACGGAATAACGTGTCTCGTTTTTTATACATGGGGCTTCAGTTAGGTATTCATTCAACATGATGTATTCTTAACCTTTATCCTACCCCAATTACTCTATAGCACTGCTATAATCATATATTTTATTTATTTTTGTATTATTCACCGCGGCATTATATGATTGGTACAACTCATGTCAGCTAGCTAACTAGCCAGCCTGCTAAGCTCACCACAGCCCTGTAGTCTTCTCCTTCATACTGGTCCTTCCTCCAGTCCACGCCTGACCTGTTACTGGTTCCCACCCAGTGGGCGCTGATCCTCCTCTCTACCAGAGGGACGTCAGGCGTTTCTGTGGTCAACGGTCTGTTCAGCGGCAGCAGTCATCGACGGTTTGACTTTCGCGCCGGCGATAAACGTTCCCATGGTAACAGCGAGCTCCACCAATCAAAGACGTAGTGTACACCTTGGGACTGCTTTTCAATGACATCACGATTTCAACATGTTTTTCTTCACAACTATTCTTGTGTCTTCTTCAGGAGCATTACCGTCGTTTCACAGCATGACGGCTCGGGGTAAGTAGGCTATTACACTTTGGATGGTTACTAAATGATGGCTAATAATCCAAACCTCTATGCAGAATATGAAGGGAATTTTCACGTTTATAGGTCATACGTTCATCCCTTTGAAAGCTTTTCGGTGGCAAGTCTACGCGATTAAAACTACTTTCCGCAGTTTCTGAGATATGCGTATGATCTGTAGGCCTATATGTGTATGTAGGCGTTAAAGGTTGGGTACGGAATTCGCTTTTTTGGCCATTTTTGCAAAATTACTTGAAATCCTTATCATAACCCGCTTACAGCCACTGAGTCAGAAGTACTGACATGAAAATTAAACTTGTCAATCATCTGTGGAACGGGCAGGGCTCGAAAAACTCCAGCCAATCATTTGGATTGCCACCTCGTTGCATTGGACAGTAAGTACGTCAATCAAACGGTCGTACTGCACTCCCCCGCGCCCCGCGCGCGACCCCTTCGTGCAGTACTCGTGACCCAGAGCTCGTGACCCAGAGCAAGCTCCTGTTTGTTGTTATCCTGCGGTATCTGTCTGGAACTAGTTAATCCACATTTGGACCTAGCAGTAGAAGACAATTTCCATGGCAGACAAGACGCCACCATCCCCACCACCACCACCAGCAAAGAGAAGGAAAACTCTTTTTCAGAGAGTAATTGATAATAAAAACGCTGAAAGAGAAAAACTGAAATCAAGAATAATCCTAGGCGCTGCTTTTGAACGTTGGCGGCAACTGAAGGACGAGAAGGGTCTAAAAACCGATGCTTGTGTGGCGGTTGACCTAGTTTCAAAGTTTATACCGTTTATACTCGGTAATACCGGTGTTGAGACGAGTGTATTACTCGGTGTGAAAATGTCCACACCGCGGCAACCCTAGTGAAAACCAGGACTTCCAATACAATTATATGAAACAAACATACATTTTCTAAAAATAGTAATGATTTATGTGACCGTTTAATGTTTATAACATCTGGTGCAACCATAGCCGCGAGAACGTATTCTCAGCAGGGGGTGCTGGAAAAAAAAACCCGGCCTGCACTAGACTCGCAACTCGTCACATTGATAAAAAAGATATATAGCAGCGCAGCTCAATTACACCAGTGCATGCTCGCAAAGTTGAAAATCGATCGTTGTGTTCACTTCCTTCACACCATGGTTCACATCCAGCTGCTCACAGAACAAGTTTAGCGCACCACCGCTACCCTCACACTTTTTCATATAGCCTTTTTTCAGCACTAGGACATATCAGCATTAAATAAATGCTGCGTCTCAACATGCCTTGGACAGCAGCGAGGATGACTCGCTTTGCCACGGGCCGAAACAGTTCGGAGCGACCACAGCCAGAGCGAACACAGCGGGGCAGAGGAGTGTCAGGAAGTCTTTGGTGTACACATCAGTACGGCCTTTTTGCACTACTGTTTAGTGGCAATGCAGTGTTTTATTCTATGCCTTTTTATTTTCGTATATTATTTCAATTAATACAATTTATTTATTCATGAAATCAAGATCTGGTCTTCAAATCTTTTTTCCAAATATAGGTCGTATCAATGGGGTTTGTGTTTATATTCGGACCAATACGGTACAGCGGACGCTCACATGACGTTAAGCATTTCCTGGTGCATAATGTGACGCTTCAGAACCTAAAATCCCGTTTCTCCCCGTTGATACGACAACACATAACCGGCGTTTTCAGAAATCTCCACTTTGGCTGGAGTTTTTAGAAATGATCTTTTTCTGTGATAAGACAGGGCCTCGGACAGGGGGTGTTGCAGCACCCTCAAAACCCCTACTTCCCGCGGTACTGGGTGTAATTTACAGCTGAATGTAGTGCCATGTTGTTAAACGAAAACCTACGCTAGCCTGGCTCGCTCTCGCGCATCTCTGTTCGCGCTCGTGCATGATTGCGCGTCCAGGTACTTGGAATGGGTGGAGTCAGAGTCAGCGTTGAAGGAGAGGGGGTAGGACCATTTGAGTTGTGTATTTTCAAAATCTGCTGGCGTTTCGCAAATCGCGTACCCAACCTTTAATAAAGGAACAAACCTGTGAGGATTTCCGCCGCACCAGGAGCGGGTCTTTTAAACCGTCGACGTAGGTTACTCATTGCGTCGTCATGGCAACCTACAGAAGGACTGCTACTTTACCATAAACCTAACTCTACTAACCCTAACTCCACTAAAGTATGAGGAGTCATACATCTACGTTAATAAAGGTTGAGTTTTTCCTTGCAGTTGGATTTCATTGGTCTGCTTTCTGAATCCAACAAGGGGGTTGATTGGTGTTTATTTATCACGTCAATATGTCATAATGCAAAACAAGTGTGACGGCTGCTATTTGTTTATGGAGACATTTTTATGTAAACACGATGGATTGAGGAGGAAGATTAAAAGCCGACCGCACGGAGTTCATCTTGGCCAATGGCTAATTTAACTTATTTTTAAAACGTGGGAGGAAAAAATATGGGACAAAATGAGGATTCGTTTGGGACAACTTTATTATGATATTGCCAAAGCTGTACATATTCTATAAATACTTTAGTTGAATCCTGAAATAATAGACCTTCTTATTTCAGCAATACCCTCAGTTTACAGCAGTCGGCTGAACCATGACTGGGATGGGCCACAGAATCCAGTGTTACACATATTCAGAGCGTTTACATATTCAGATGTTTATTATCCAGAAGGATCTTCTACACCCATATATGGTGCGTGGCGGTGGCTTATGGAATGTCTCAAACAGGAGCTCCTTAATCGCGCATTTTAATTGACAAAAAAAGAAATGTTGTCAAAAGTAACGAAGCCTTATGGATATATTGCTAATTGGGAGGAACGATTCCGTTTCCTTTTTACACAAACATCACACGCAGAAAAAAACCAAAGTATGACAGCAATGGTCCCGGTTTGAACAGCACTCCACTTACAGTACAGGACGACATTAAGACTTAAGACGACAGCAGTAGGCATACAGCTCTATATAGATCCATCTACATAGATATATAGATGGGACACGAACTCCACACACAGCCATCACATTCACTTCAATATAGACTGTAGAAAAAAATCAACAGACGCAGGAGAAGGACTCAGCCCTTCCATACATTCTCTATGGGCTCAACAGCGCCCCCTGTGGCCGAACCTTGGTATCGCACATCGAGTGAATAAACCACAGTTTGCAACATCGTCATGGAGAAATGTACAACGTATATATTTATATATCCATCATAAATATTATATATATGTACATATATAATATTTATTCTTTTTAATCTTATTTGAACATGCAATCGGATACAGCAGAGCGGCACGGAACGATAGAACGGCGAGCGGAGCTGAACAGGTCTGAGGCCGCTGTACTTTGGGGAGGCAGGGACCTTTACAGGGGCGGGGGCGGGGGGGGGGGGGCTTTACGGAGTACTGGGACCTTTACAGGGGCGGGGGCGGGGGGGGGGGGGGGGGGGGGGCTCTACGGAGTACTGGGACCTTTACAGGGGCGGGGGGGGGGGGGGGCCTTTACGGAGTACTGGGACCTTTACAGGGGCGGGGGCGGGGGGGGGGGGGCTTTACGGAGTACTGGGACCTTTACAGGGGCGGGGGCGGGGGGGGGGGGGGGGGGGGGGGGGGGCTCTACGGAGTACTGGGACCTTTACAGGGGCGGGGGGGGGGGGGCCTTTACGGAGTACTGGGACCTTTACAGGGGCGGGGGCGGGGGGGGGGGGGGCTCTACGGAGTACTGGGACCTTTACAGGGGTGGGGGCGGGGCGGGTGCCTTTACGGAGTACTGGGACCTTTACAGGGGGGGGGGGGGGGGGCTTTACGGAGTACTGGGACCTTTACAGGGGCGGGGGGGGGGGGGGCCTTTACGGAGTACTGGGACCTTTACAGGGGGGGGGGGGGGGGGGGGGGCTTTACGGAGTACTGGGACCTAACAGGGGGGGGGGGGGGGGCTTTACGGAGTACTGGGACCTTTACAGGGGGGGGGGGGGGGGGGGGCCTTTACGGAGTACTGGGACCTTTACAGAAGCATTTACATGCGGGGGGTCACAGGGGGAGGGGGGGTCTCAGGGTGGTGCACAGGACCTGGATGCCCGCCCTGGGGGGTCTCCTCTGGGGCGAGGGGACCCTACAGGACGTGGTCCGGGCCCGTAGTGGAGCGACAGCGTTCAGCTCCGTCTTCATTTCTTAATTACAAGGGGGGGGGAGGAACACCACGATACACCAGGACCTAGGAACACCTCTAGGTCTGTTCAGACGACCACAGATAAGAAAGGGGGTCAAAGGGGTCAGGGGAGTGTGCTTAGAGGGACGCTTTGGGGGATTGTCAGAGGGGAGAGCAGAGAGGCACGTAGGGGGGGGGGGGTCCGACGGAGAGGACTAGCTGGGCAGGGGTCTTGGGGACGGGGGTCTGGGAGACACAGGTCGGGGGGACAGGAGCTTGGGTCTGCCGTCCTCTTTCCCCTTCACCGCGGCCACGTAGGAGAAGAGGCAGAGCACCGAGTAACAGATCTGGTGGGCCTGAGGCGCGGCAGAGAGACGGAGAGAGGAGTCGTTTAGGAGCTCAGCACGCATGACGTCCTTCAGGGGGACCCGAGGGCTGCTGGGTCCCTGGGCATCACAACATTCTACAACTCGCCTTTACACATTTAGAACACGTGATCAATAAATAACATAGGGGGAACATTAGCTGTAAAGACAACACTGTTGATACACATATTTCTATATGTTCACTTTCACTGTCTATGTCAGAGCTGTTTATAGTCCACTCTCAATCCCTGGGGTTGATTTTGTAACCGCACCTTAGCGTCCTCAACCCCAGAATAAATAAATAACAATCCTGCATACCTTCAAAATGGCGTCTCCGTCATGCAATTCAAATGGATTTAAAGGAAATGAGAGGGCAGGTATTCCCCGAGCCCTTAACTGGGGGGGGGGGGGGGGGGGGTAGCATCACATGCCCGGCCGGGGGCAGATGAGAGAGCACTCACCATGGGCGTCTTGTACTTGTGGATCACCACTTCTTTAGTTTCAGGAACTGTGCGAGGCCGGTGCGAGAGACAAAACAGAGAATTCAAAGGCAGCAGGAACTGGAATGAAGAAGATCTACACTAGAGTCAGAGCTGAGGGGGGGGGGGGGGGGGGGGGGGCAGAATGATAATGGGCGAGAGGTAGCTGTGGGCCACGAGAGTCCTCCACAATACCTGGGGTGCGGAAGGTAACACTGTGTGTGTGTGTGTTTGTGCATGTTTGCATGTGTGTGTGCGTGAGTGTGTGTGTGTCTGTGTGAGCTTCTGTGTCAGCTATGCCTACACAAAATCTTGAACCGCCAACGGATTCAGATCTCTTGGGACTGTGTAGAGTTCCTCTTTAACAGAAGCGTCCCGGAGGCGTCCGGCTGTGTTTATATTTAGACGTGTGTTGTGCAACCTCTGTGGCGTTTGATGAAGGACATTCATGGCCCAGGGAAAGGATAAGAGTGGAACACAAACGTCTCAGTAGAGAAACAAACAGAATCCTCTAAGATGAGCTACGTCACGGAGACCAGAGAGACAGAGGAGAGACGGAGGAACGACAGCCCAGACCAACGGACCGCCGCCGTCCGTCGTCCACCGGACAGATTGACTTTTCATTAGTAACCGTGAACCGTGAACCCAGGAGAGCCATGGAGTCAACACATCACACTCGCTGCCTCAATGAAGAAAGAGAAGAAGAAGGAAGCAGACCGCTGTGAGCAGACAGGCAGACCGCTAGCAGACAGACAGACCAACAGCAGACAGACCGCTGCTAGCAGACATACCTCTACTAGCAGACAGGCTGCTGCTAGTAGACAGGCTGTTAGCAGACAGGCCTCTGATAGCAGATAGGCCGCTGCTAGCAGACAGAGCGCTGCTAGCAGCGCTCTGTCTGCTAGCAGAGAGGCTGCTACTAGCAGACAGACTCCTGCTAGCAGACTGACTGCGGTTGGCAGACAGAGCGCTGAGAACACGAGGGGTGAGGCGGTGAGACAGTAAGACAGGTGTCTGAGGCTCTGAGAGGGAGGGGGAGGGTCGATGGAGGCGTACTTCACACAGAGGAAAGTCAAGAGGAAGGTCAAAATAAGGAGAAAGGTGACGACACTTTACCTGCTGGAGAATGAAGGTTTTCATAGTGGCAAAGATGAGGGCAACATTACAAAAGCAGCACATGGACACAGCAGTAACTCCGCCCCGTCCTGAGGCTAGGCTAACCTCGCTAACTGTTCTTATACCATCACAGCTTCACCTCCAGAGGAGCCAGACCCAACAAGCCCACGCTCAATGAGCACCTGGAGGCTGAACTGGTTTATGCTGCTGAAGGCTTGTCTTGAATCCATTACGGCTTTCGCTGCACCAGTTTTACTTGGAGAGAAGCCTTTTAAATCCCTATCGGACTTGCTTAACAGAAGTGCTTTAACTGTCTGACTAAGTTGAAGGGAAAACCTGAGCAGAGAATCAAATGTTATCCTTCAGATGTCGTGGTTGAGATCAGAGCTGCACTATGAAGCCTCGTTGGTCTCCATAGGAGACCAACGATCAGAGCAGCGTGTCCAGAGATAGCTCGTTAACACCTAGCGGACCCCTGCAGGGGTCAGCAGAAGCCACAGAGGTCAACTCCATTAAACGGCTCCTACGGCCAGGAAATCAATAAATGGACCAAAACGTCCTAAAGACTAAACAAAAAACCCAAACCCAACAGACCCTCCCCATCCCTCCCCGATAGGAAGGGCTTTCTGCTGCCTCAGCCCCTAAAGGACTGAAGGGTTCAGAGCCAAAGACCCTAAAGGACTGAAGGGTTCAGACCCTAAAGGACTGAAGGGTTCAGACCCTAAAGGACTGAAGGGTTCAGACCCTAAAGGACTGAAGGGTTCAGAGCCAAAGACCCTAAAGGACTGTAGGGTTCAGACCCTAAAGACTGAAGGGTTCAGACCCTAAAGGACTGAAGGGTTCAGACCCTAAAGGACTGAAGGGTTCAGACCCTAAAGGACTGAAGGGTTCAGACCCCTAAAGGACTGTAGGGTTCAGACCCTAAAGGACTGAAGGGTTCAGACCCCTAAAGGACTGAAGGGTTCAGACCCCTAAAGGACTGAAGGGTTCAGACCCTAAAGGACTGAAGGGTTCAGACCCCTAAAGGACTGAAGGGTTCAGACCCCTAAAGGACTGAAGGGTTCAGACCCCTAAAGGACTGTAGGGTTCAGACCCTAAAGGACTGAAGGGTTCAGACCCCTAAAGGACTGAAGGGTTCAGACCCTAAAGGACTGAAGGGTTCAGACCCTAAAGGACTGAAGGGTTCAGACCCCTAAAGGACTGAAGGGGTTCGCCTCAGAGTTACTGCTGCGCCCGGTACAGGCTTAGAATCAATAGATGGGTAATTACCAAATTCCTCCAGGACAAAGACTCCCTTCACTGTATTGCACTTTTTAATGTGACTCAGCTCTATGAAAACCTAAAACACAGACAGAAAACAAAAACAAAAACAGGACAACAGTGTTAAACTCAACGACACCGGCTACAAATGATAACAATCCATGTTGAATCAAAATAACAGTTCTCTGAAGTGTGTTTTTTATCAGGTGGGAAGGTAGAAAGAAAAGGACTTCACATGGGAGGCAAGCCACAGGAAGCTAATGACATAAGGGGGGGGGGGGGGGGATACTACAGGAAGCTTCCATGGTGGGCGGGACATGGGTCACATTAAGTCACTGAAGAGGCGTCAACAGAACAGAATGTAGTATCAATAGTCTACGAGTTGTTTGAGGTTGGAGCATTTTTCTCAGATTTGAATTGTTACTAAATGTTTATTTCTGATACACAATGGCCCATTTAACGCACACATGGAATCTCCAGTTAAAAAAGACAGACACAAAATCAAGATTTGCCAAACAACTACAACAGCTAAAACAGATAAAGATAAATAAAAAAATAAATAATTATAGAACAACAAGAGGGTTTAAATCAGGGAAACCCAACATAAAGGTGAGAGCCAATGAGAGCAGAGGCCGTGTACCTTCCGCTCCTTGCAGGGGGAGAGAGCATGGGAGAGAAATGGGTTGGATTATTATCGGACAGAAGAGCAAAGACACGCCCTCCTGGGGGGGGGGGGCGGGGGGGTGTGGGGGGGCTAGAATAGCCAACCACAGTCCCCGGGGCCTCTTAATATTTAGCAGAAACAATCGACCAATCGTATAAAAATCGGAACAGAGATGAACCAACATAACTTCCAGGGGCCTAGAGGTTTGAGTCTCAGTGCCGAGGTCACCTTTGATTGGGTCTAAACCCGCCGACTGCCCTCCATGCCTCCTCCTCCAGCAGCAGCGAGGGCTGGACCCAACGACCCTCCGCTCAACACCGCGCCCCCCCTCTACTCTGAGACCTTCCCCGGCTCCACTCGCCGCCCCTCAGACCCCAACGGTACACCCAGGCTGTTCCATCCTCAGTGGGTTCTGAATAACGTCGGCCTTCCGTGAAGGGACGATAAGAGGGGAGGAAGACTAACAGCAACACCTGCGACCGCTACCCCTCACGGAGCAGAGGCGAGGTTAGCGTCACATGACACCGCCGGTCTCTGACCGCTACCCCTCACGGAGCAGAGGCGAGGTTACCGTTCACATAACACCGCCGGTCTCTGACCGCTACCCCTCACGGAGCAGAGGCGAGGTTATCGTTCACATAACACCGCCGGTCTCTGACCGCTACCCCTCACGGAGCAGAGGCGAGGTTAGCGTCACATAGCACCGCCGGTCTCTGACCGCTACCCCTCACGGAGCAGAGGCGAGGTTAGCGTCACATGACACCGCCGGTCTCTGACCGCTACCCCTCACGGAGCAGAGGCGAGGTTAGCGTCACATAACACCGCCGGTCTCTGACCGCTACCCCTCACGGAGCAGAGGCGAGGTTATCGTCACATGACACCGCCGGTCTCTGACCGCTACCCCTCACGGAGCAGAGGCGAGGTTAGCGTCACATGACACCGCCGGTCTCTGACCGCTACCCCTCACGGAGCAGAGGCGAGGTTAGCGTCACATAGCACCGCCGGTCTCTGACCGCTACCCCTCACGGAGCAGAGGCGAGGTTAGCGTCACATGACACCGCCGGTCTCTGACCGCTACCCCTCACGGAGCAGAGGCGAGGTTATCGTCACATAGCACCGCCGGTCTCTGACCGCTACCCCTCACGGAGCAGAGGCGAGGTTATCGTCACATAACACCGCCGGTCTCTGACCGCTACCCCTCACGGAGCAGAGGCGAGGTTATCGTCACATAACACCGCCGGTCTCTGACCGCTAGCTTCTACTAGGCTGTTAGCACAGTGTGGCTTATCATATACACAACACCGCTCACTACAACGCTCAAACTCACCAGCACTAAGTTGGCGTTAGTCGTAACCATGGGGATTAACCCCCCCCTTCCTTCTAAGAACCTCAGCCATAACATAGATTAATTTTAGATGAAACAGGATTCCTCCCCCTTAACTGAACAGATGGAGCCCAGAGGAGACATCTTTCAGACTTTAAAGGTGAAGGGAATGCATGGAGGGCTTTTAACACATCAGTGTGAATTGTTCTGGAAATAAACTCTTCTGAATATTTGTGCTAATGCAAATTGCTTGAAAAATGCTATTTGTAGCAATACTTCAAATACCTATGACATGATGGGGATGAGCTGCTGCTATTGGCTACTGATCAGCGTGGGGATGCTTAGTGGTTAATGCACAACGGCTTCCAGCGAACAAGACACTGTTCTTCCAGAGCTGCCTGTCCTAAACCTCCAAACCTTGAACCAGAGCCCTGGCGTGGATTACAGTGAGCAGGGTATTGAACTTGGTTTCTCCTCGTCTGGATTGACGTGAGGATGGAACACATTATTAAGTTCAAGGGTCCAAACGCAAAATAAATAAATGGAAGTTGCTATAAAAGCCAATTATTAATGAAAAGTCTTGAGGTAATCTGTTTGACCGACACACACAGAACACACAGCATATCCTTTCCTCAGACACACACACACACACGGTAACATGGACAACACGCCAAAGGAAAACGGATGGGGAAAAATGGCATTCACATAAAAAAACACAAACAAATGAAGAGATGCGCTCAGACAGGAACACACAGCCAGTTAAACACACAGACAAACAAAGCAACAAGTCCGACTCAAACGGTTCCTCCAAACCCCCGACACCTTCAGAAAACCAGGAGCTGATGAATCAATCCCTACAATGTGCACGTGGAAATCCCTCAGTTAACGTGTAAAGTGTGCACGTGGGCATCATTCAATCATTCTAAAGTGTGCACGTGGACATCGCTCATTACGTTTTATAGTGTGCATGTGGAAATCATTCAATTAATCTAAAGTGTGCACGTGAAGATTCAATAATCTGTAAAGTGCACAGCGTTCAATTAATCTGTAAAGAGTGCACGTGGACATGACTCATCACCTGTAAAGAGTGCACGTTGACATGAGTGTGCACGTGGACCTTGGAGGAGGACAACACAGGATGGGGGGGACAAGCAGAACAAGCGAGGTGATAAGGGAGGTGGGGGCCCCTAGGGGGTACCAGGAGGACGACCTCCTCATGCCTGGGGGGCCGTACCCTGCTCCCCGGGGGGGCGCTCACCTGGCTGTGCATGAACTTGAGGTTGATGCCCTCCAGGGTGACCTGCAGCAGCCCCCCCTCCCCCGTCTTCATGTCCTGGACGGGGAACTCTCCGCCCAGCTCGGGCCCTGGGGACACAGGGGCCACAGGGGTCAAGCTCCTTGTTGTGGATGAAGGGCCACATGAAGAAGGGTTGGACGTGGCCCTCAGGAGTCTACAGGTAGTGTCTGGCAGTGGGCCAAGCCCCCCCACCTGGTTTGATGCTCTGCTGCCGGGCGGCCGCCTTCTCCATGCTGTCCTTCACACAGTAGTACAGCTCCCGACACTGGGGACAGAGGGCACACATCAGGGGTCACAGAGGTCATGCCTGACCCACAGAGGTCACACGCCTCTGACAGAGGTCACACGCCTCTGATAGAGGTCAGTAAAACAGGAGGCCGGCCTGGAGGTCGAGGGTCAGGGAGGGCTGGTGGCCACCGCCGTACCTTCTTTGTGTAGAACTTGTTGAGCTGGGTCTCCTGGCCGTTGCGCCGCCAGAGGCAGAGCACCTTGGTCTTGGGGCAGTAGGTCATGTTGATGAGCTTCTCGTACCACCAGCGCTCGTACACCGTGCCGATGTTACTGCGCAGCACGATGCAGTCGTCACACACCTGGGGAGGCACACCGTTCAGGAGGAACGACAGAGGACACCGAACCCAATAACAGGAACTCTGTTTTAACAGGGGACGTTACGCTGCCCAGCTTGGTTTGAGATGTTCTCTGGAGATGCTAAAGTTGGGCTCCAGCGATTAGCTCTATGTGCTCTGCAGCAGAGCAAAGGCCTCAAGTTAAGGCCGGTCCCTGGGTTCATCATTTCATAGACTAAAAATGACGACCACGTGTGAGTCAGGATTAATACCTCCATGAAGAAGATGTCCCCTGTGGTGTCCGTCCCAGCATGCACCACAAACGTCTGCTTCTTGATGTGGCGACTGCCGCTCGGCCTTATGGGTATCTCACGGCCGTTCTGGAAACACAACCAATCAGAAACCTCCTCATAATCAGTCTAAAGGGTCAAGGTTAGCTGATCCGCAGAGTCGGTGGTTACATTTAAAGATATTATAGTTGGTTCCACATTAAATATTCTAGTTGGTTCCAGTCAGCAGTGTGCAGAAGGTAAGACAAAGGGCTCGACGGTGACCATCTGGTAATAATATCTATATAATTATATATATATGTATTTAGAAGGTTACCATGTCGGCCAGTTTGTCCAGCAGCTCGTTGATGACCTGGCTGTGGCTCAGCCCGATGTGAGACTTGCCCATCAGACGACGCACCTTCTTACGGATGTCGTTCTTGCTCACCTGGACAGAGGACAGGGGAGGCTGAGTCACATGACCTGCTGAGCCCCGGGCCCAACACCTGGGCTCCTCAGACGCTGAGGACCCCCTTACCTTCAGCATCAGCATGTAGGCCACCATGTTGTGCAGCAGAGTGGCCAGCAGCCGGTCCTCGTCCTCCTCCAGACGCTTGCGGTCGTGGTCTCCCAGCGAGAGGTACCTGGGGCGAGAGACTACAGGTTACCCTACCTGAGGTACCTGGGGCGAGAGACTACAGGTGACCCTACCTGAGGTACCTGGAGAGAGACTACAGGTAACCCTACCTGAGGTACCTGGAGAGAGAGACTACAGGTTACCCTACCTGAGGTACCTGGAGAGAGACTACAGGTTACCCTACCTGAGGTACCTGGAGAGAGAGACTACAGGTTACCCTACTTGAGGTACCTGGAGAGAGAGACTACAGGTTACCCTACCTGAGGTACCTGGAGAGAGAGACTACAGGTTACCCTACCTGAGGTACCTGGAGAGAGACTACAGGTTGCCCTACCTGAGGTACCTGGAGAGAGACTACAGGTTACCCTACCTGAGGTACCTGGAGAGAGAGACTACAGGTTACCCTACTTGAGGTACCTGGAGATAGAGATAGAGTTATGCGCTCCATAGAGTCGCCTCAGTCAGCTTTGGGGGAGAACTTTAGCTAGATGCTATCTGGTCACCAAACTACCCATAGAGCAACTAGAGTCCATATTAACATAGCATCCTACATTTTAAACCGTTATACATTTAAGGCGAGAGAATGTCATATATATAGTTTCTTTAAATATGTTGAGTTCAGTGCTGTTCTGTGTTTGATGCGCTGAGGCCGAGGCAGTAGAGGGTCAGAGAGGCTTGGAGAGGTCAAACCGCTCTCCAGACCCCAGGGTGAGGCCTCCGCGCCCCAGGTGAGGCCTCCGCGCCCCAGGTGAGGCCGCCGCGCCCCAGGTGAGGCCTCCGCGCCCCAGGTGAGGCGCTCACCTCTCGATCATCTCCTGCGGGCCCTGGTCCATCCCCATGCCCTCGCGCTCCAGCATCACCGCGTCCAGGTAGGCGTCCTCCCAGAACTGCACCTGGTCCCACAGCGTGGAGCGCTCCTTACCTGGGGAGACGCACACACACGCACACACACACACACGCACACACACACACACTTAAGGCTTAAGACATAGACGTACTGAAGAACACTAAGTACCAAATGCGATCAGATTATTAATGACAGCCAACTTCCACCCAGGAACTCGTGTCATGGAACACTGTCTTTATCTTATATTTCCCTGTGTTGATCCATAATGTATGGACGTATTGATAACAGGATGTCCATGTTGATCCATAATGTATTGATAACAGGATGTCCATGTTGTCCATAATGTATGGACGTATTGATAACAGGATGTCCATGTTGTCCATAATGTATTGAAAACAGGATGTCCATGTTGATCCATAATGTATGGACGTATTGAAAACAGGATGTCCATGTTGATCCATAATGTATGGACGTATTGATAACAGGATGGCCCATGTTTTCCATAATGTATGGACGTATTGATAACAGGATGTCCATGTTGATCCATAATGTATTGATAACAGGACGGTCCATGTTGTCCATAATGTATGGACGTATTGATAACAGGATGTCCATGTTGATCCATAATGTATAAACGTATTGATAACAGGATGTCCATGTTGATCCTTAATGTATAAACGTATTGATAACAGGATGTCCATGTTGATCCATAATGTATGGACGTATTGATAACAGGATGTCCATGTTGATCAATAATGTATAAACGTATTGATAACAGGATGTCCATGTTGATCCTTAATGTATAAACGTATTGATAACAGGATGTCCATGTTGTCCATAATGTATGGACGTATTGATAACAGGATGTCCATGTTGATCCATAATGTATTGATAACAGGATGTCCATGTTGATCCTTAATGTATAAACGTATTGATAACAGGATGTCCATATTGATCCATAATGTATTGATAACAGGATGTCCATGTTGATCCTCAATGTATAAACGTATTGATAACAGGATGTCCATGTTGATCCATAATGTATAAACGTATTGATAACAGGATGTCCATGTTGATCAATAATGTATTGATAACAGGATGTCCATGTTGATCCTTAATGTATAAACGTATTGATAACAGGATGTCCATGTTGATCCATAATGTATTGATAACAGGATGTCCATGTTGATCCTTAATGTATAAACGTATTGATAACAGGATGTCCATGTTGATCCATAATGTATAAACGTATTGATAACAGGATGTCCATGTTGATCCTTAATGTATAAACGTATTGATAACAGGATGTCCATGTTGATCCATAATGTATAAACGTATTGATAACAGGATGTCCATGTTGATCCTTAATGTATAAACGTATTGATAACAGGATGTCCATGTTGATCCATAATGTATTGATAACAGGACGGTCCGTGTTGTCCATAATGTATTGATAACAGGATGTCCATGTTGATCCATAATGTATTGATAACAGGATGTCCATGTTGATCCATAATGTATTGATAACAGGATGTCCATGTTGATCCATAATGTATTGATAACAGGATGTCCATGTTGTCCATAATGTATTGATAACAGGATGTCCATGTTGATCCTTAATGTATGGACACATTAGCGATGTAATGTCCATTCCACGGCCCACTGGGGCTACTTACCATGAGCATAGCTCTAAGAATCTTTGTGTGTGTGTTAGTGTGTTTCTGGGGGGGGGGGGGTTAATAGAGATGTGCCAGGGGGCAGGTGGTGTTAGGGCAGCTGGAGTCACATCCTCCCACAGACACAGACACAGTAGAGTAGGGAGGAGAGGTGGAGAGGGAGCAGACAGACACCTCCACCTGGAGGGGGAGCCCTACTTAGAGAGAAGGTCTCCATGGCAGCGTCCTCCAGCTGGTCCCACACCGAGCTCTTGTCCCGCCCTGCGGGGGGCGCCGTCCAGCAGAAGCAGCGGGGGGAGAAGAGGGGTGAGGCGACAGGTAGAGAGACAGGTCAGAGGTCAGGCCAAGAGGTTAGTGGGTTAATGCCAGGCAGCACAGGGAGCAGGAGCAGAGAGATCCACAGCAGGGACACAAACCAAGCGCTCCTCAGAGGAGGAGGAGCAGGAGCACAAACCCAGCGCTCCTCAGAGGAGGAGCAGGAGCACAAACCCAGCGCTCCTCAGAGGAGGAGCAGGAGCACAAACCCAGCGCTCCTCAGAGGAGGTGGAGCAGGGACACAAACCCAGCGCTCCTCAGAGGAGGAGCAGGAGCACAAACCCAGCGCTCCTCAGAGGAGGTGGAGCAGGGACACAAACCCAGCGCTCCTCAGAGGAGGAGCAGGAGCACAAACCCAGCGCTCCTCAGAGGAGGTGGAGCAGGGACACAAACCCAGCGCTCCTCAGAGGAGGTGGAGCAGGGACACAAACCCAGCGCTCCTCAGAGGAGGTGGAGCAGGGACACAAACCCAGCGCTCCTCAGAGGAGGTGGAGCAGGAGCAGAAACTCTTATTTTATTTACAATTAAGAAAATAATCATGAGGATCTGAAGCATGAGCCCCGCCCCTACAGACAGAGCAGAGGACGGGGCGTACCAAGTAGCCCTTCACAGAGGTAGATCTAACAGACGGGGCGTACCAAGTAGCCCTTCACAGAGGTAGATCTAACAGACGGGGTGTACCAAGTAGCCCTTCACAGAGGTAGATCTAACAGACGGGGCGTACCAAGTAGCCCTTCACAGAGGTAGATCTAACAGACGGGGCGTACCAAGTAGCCCTTCACAGAGGTAGATCTAACAGACGGAGCGTACCAAGTAGCCCTTCACAGAGGTAGATCCTCATGCTGACGTCCTCCAGGGGGGCGGCGGGGGGGGGGGCCCGGCTCACCGGCCGCACCGGCTCCTTGGCCGACGCCACCTTCAGCTTGTGGGTCTTCCCCTGGAAGAGACATCCATCATCATCATCATCAACATCATCATCATCATCCTCGTCATCATCGTCATCATCGTCATAATCATCAATATCATCATCATCATCCTCGTCATCATCATCATCCTCGTCATCATCATCATCGTCATCATCATCATCGTCATCATCATCATCGTCATCAACATCATCCCCATCGTCATCACTGCTGTGCAAGAGAGGAGTGTTTTCAGAGAGCATTGAGGCGTTTGTTTCTGATTGGATATGAACAGGTTATCAAATTTGACTCGCGTCCCGTTGGCCTGTGACCCAGATCAGCAGGGTCTCTGACACACGCTGACCTCCATCACACGTGGAAATCATTCGACTTCCCAGCGTGAATGTATTCACAGCTAACCTGCACAATGGATCGCTGTGAGGCACAGCCCTTAGGACCGGGAATTAATTGATCTGACTGTTGGGTGTGATCTGACTGTTGGGTGTGATCTGACTGTTGGGTGTGATCTGACTGTTGGGTGTGATCTGACTGTTGGGTGTGATCTGACTGTTGGGTGTGATCTGACTGTTGGGTGTGATCTGACTGCTCGGTGTGATCTGACTGCTCGGTGTGATCTGACTGCTCGGTGTGATCTGACTGTTGGGTGTGATCTGACTGTTGGGTGTGATCTGACTGTTCGCTGTGATCTGACTGTTGGGTGTGATCTGACTGTTGGGTGTGATCTGACTGCTCGGTGTGCTCTGACTGCTCGGTGTGATCCGACTGTTGGGTGTGATCTGACTGCTCGGTGTGATCTGACTGTTGGGTGTGATCTGACTGTTGGGTGTGATCTGACTGTTGGGTGTGATCTGACTGTTGGGTGTGATCTGACTGCTCGGTGTGATCTGACTGTTGGGTGTGATCTGACTGTTGGGTGTGATCTGACTGCTCGTGTGCTCTGACTGCTCGGTGTGATCTGACTGTTGGGTGTGATCTGACTGTTGGGTGTGATCTGACTGCTCGGTGTGCTCTGACTGTTGGGTGTGATCTGACTGCTCGGTGTGCTCTGACTGCTCGGTGTGCTCTGACTGCTCGGTGTGCTCTGACTGCTCGATGTGCTCTGACTGCTCGGTGTGCTCTGACTGCTCGGTGTGCTCTGACTGCTCGGTGTGATCGGGGCGAGGAGCAGCGACTCACGAACACGGCGCTGGTGGCCGGGTTGGTCTCGATCTCGCTGTCGGACAGCGTCCCCCGGGAGGTGGCGAGGTGCAGCGAGGCGCGGCCCCCCGGCCCGTCGCCCGCCGTGCTGCTCAGGTCGCTGTCCGCGCCCATCGTCTCCCCCGAGCTGTTGCTGATCTACAGAGAGCCACAGAGAGGGGTGCATTCTGGGTAATGAGTGATTAGAAGAACACTACATCATCCAAAAAACAATTAATAGAAAAAATAAAAACTAAAATGTTCAGACTTGAAATCCCTTTAATTAATGTGCTTTAATAAATTATTATTATGATGCGCAAAACAGCCCGCTTTGAGTTTAATTAAAAACCAGACAATCCCAAATAAATGGAGCTCCATGTTCTTCTGGGGCCGACCCTCAGGGAACGACCAGCACAGAAGTAGGGATTAGTCATTAGTTTGAGTCATTTGTAAATGTCCATTTAGTTGTGTTTTCTTTGAAACCCATTTGAGTTAGTGCTGCAACATTAGGGCCCAGGGTCACCAGAGCGTAGAAATACACCAGAGACTAAATATTTAAATGGATGTTTTAACTTGTGAATGATGATGAGCTATTTTATTTTCTAGATTCTATTTTATAATACAATCTTGTTTGATTCACATTACTTCATTTGGCAGATATCACCATAAACCATTCATTTATGAATGGTTTATGGTGGGTGAGTGAGTGAGTGAGTGAGTGAGTGAGTGAGTGAGTGAGTGAGTGAGTGAGTGAGTGAGTGAGTGAGTGAGTGAGTGAGTGAGTGAGTGAGTGAGTGAGTGAGTGAGTGAGTGAGTGAGTGAGTGAGTGAGTGGGTGAGTGGGTGGGTGAGTGGGTGGGTGAGTGAGTGAGTGAGTGAGTGAGTGAGTGAGTGAGTGAGTGAGTGAGTGGGTGGGTGAGTGGGTGGGTGAGTGGGTGAGTGAGTGAGTGAGTGAGTGAGTGAGTGAGTGAGTGAGTGAGTGAGTGAGTGAGTGGGTGAGTGAGTGAGTGAGCGAGTGAGCGAGTGAGCGGGTGGGTGAGTGAGTGAGTGGTGAGTGGGTGAGGCGTTACCACGGTGCTGGCCTCAGAGTCCTGGCTGGTGCTCCTGGTCAGGGCCGGGGGCTCGGTGCCCTTCACAGACTCCGTGTCGCTCTTCTGCCCAGAGGAACAGGAGGGGGTTAGTACCAGCCAAACACGACCACATCCTAACGTTACGGGATAGGAGGTTCATTTAACTCTGACACTCTGCATAGACACCATAGGCATGAAGTATAGATAGCATCAACAAAGGTCTGGATCTCCTGAAGCCCAGAGACTGAGGATTAATCAATAAATGGATGATTCATCAATAATGGAACCCAAGACATTTCTGCAGTGAGTCCTGGGAGGAGGACGAAGAGGAGAAAGAGGAGGAGGAGGAGGAGGAGGAGGAGAAACAAGAGGAGGAGGAGGAGGAGGAGGAGAAAGAGGAGAAAGAGGAGGAGAAACAAGAGGAGGAGGAGGAGGAGGAGGAGGAGGAGGAGGAGGAGGAGGAGAAGAAATAAGAGGAGGAGGAGGAGGAGGAGGAGGAGAAAGAGGAAGAGGAGGAGGAGGAGAAAGAGGAGGAGGAGGAGGAGGAGGAGGAGGAAGAAGAGGAGAAAGAGGAGGAGAAAGAGGAGGAGGAGGAGGAGGAGGAGGAGGAAGAGGAGGAGGAGGAGGAGAAAGAGGAGGAGGAGGAGAAAGAGGAGGAGGAGGAGGAGGAGGAGGAGGAGGAGGAGGAGAAAGAGGAGGAGGAGGAGGAGGAGAAAGAGGAGGGGGAGGAGGAGGAGGAGGAGGAGGAGGAGGAGGAGGAGGAGGAGGTGGTCACCTGAGAGCCGGAGGTCACACTGAGCCCGCTGTCGGCGCTGATCTGGGATTTCTTCTCCTCGGTGTCGGTGGTCTCGGGGCGCGGCTGCTTCCCGTCCGACCCTGCAGGAGGACAGAGCCGTGACTGGGGGCCGTATCGCTGCTGCTGCTCCACCACGGCCCCACGGCCCCCCGGCCCCCCGGCGCCCCCCCCACGGGCCCAACACCCTTACCTTCTGCAGGGGGCGGCAGGCCCCGCACCGTAGCGGCGCCGAGGGCAGCACATTAATCATGATGTGATGAGGACCCTGCTGAGGGCATTAACACTAACGCAGCTCATCTTAAAACACTCTGAAGTCCTGCTCAGACTCAACGAGTCGTAGCCACAAGTCATACACAAACGTTATAACAGATATTAAGCAGTAAATGCAAAACAAACGGGAGGCAGAAATTACTGATTAAAACCAAACTGCAAGATACGAGTGGCCCATGGCCCAGGGTGCACAGAAGAGACAGACACAGGCAGTTAGCATGCACACCCAACAAGACAGTACAATCATCACTGAACCCCTGACTGTTCATAACACAGCATTAATGATGGCTGTTAAAGTTTCTAAGGTTGGTCGTCAGGGAAATAATGAAGTCCAGGACTACCGTACGATGCACTGGGCTAAAGCCACGACAATCAGCAATCACAGAGGAAACATTTACCTGAGAGCTTACACTGCGGGAGACATAAGAGCACAAAGGTTCAGACACAGCAGCGCTATCATCCTATGGAGAGCACCCAAGGGTGCTCCTGTCTGGCGGCTCACCTCCCCGCTGGAGACCCCTAACGAGGCCCGCCCCCTAACGAGTCCCGCCCCCTAACGAGGCCCTCACCCCTAACGAGTCCCGTCCCCTAACGAGGCACGCCCCCTAACGAGGCCCTCACCCCTAACGAGTCCCGCCCCCTAACAAGGCTCTCACCCCCTAACGAGGCCCGCCCCCTAACGAGGCCCTCACCCCTAACGAGTCCCTTCCCCTAACGAGGCCCGCCCCCTAACGAGGCTCCTCCTTTTCTAACTGTTACTCAATGGTTTATGCAGCAGAGATATTCCCTGACACTATAGGACCGGATGGGTTAGTTTGAGGATTTATTCCACATTCCAGAGGAAGACTGGTTTGTTGTTTGTGATGAGGAATCCCTTTCGTAAATGACCGAGCTCCATTACATCTTCAATAGAAATACACTTGAAAAAATAACAGTCACCCCTCGCTTAAGCAGATGTTTGTTTGATATACTTGATATGAGATATACTGATGGAAACCTCTATGATAAATATTAGTTCTTATATTATGAGTTATGAGTTGATTTTACACCTTCATTTACCTGGACTAGCTGTTGTCAGAAAAGGAAGATTTTTCCTCATATTATATAGAATCTATTTTCTGTAAACCTCGATCAGTGTCTTGTGTAGAAAACGAGGTCATGTTTCAGAGCTGAATGGGGCGGGGGGGGGGGGGGAACCAACAACCCTTATATCTTTAGTTTGTGGTACTTTGTCCTCTGTTGTGTGCGAGTCTCTTACTCTGTGGTTTTTCCAAAGCACTTTGCTTATCCCGGTGCCTGCTCCACAATTCTACCCAAGATGCATTGCAAGCAAGGAGAGAAAGACAGAGAGAGTCAGAGAGGCTGGGAGAGAAGGCATGTATGGGAGATGAGCGTTAAAAGAAGACAAAACAAAATTAGTCATCGTCAAAAACAAATATGTTATTAACCAAATGAGGAGGGTTTGTAATGTCTGCCTGCAGCCCACCAATCGGCGAGGACCTGAGGACCGGACCACTGTGATGGTACGACCCGTCTTCAACGGGGGCTACAGGGCGACATCACAACCCATCAGGGACCCCCTGGACCGCGGCCCCGGAGAACCAGGAGACCCTCAGGACCTCCGGCTCCCCAGGGCCGGGGTGCGAGGGGGGGTGACGGGGATGTAAAGGAGCGTGGGATGACGGTGGGAAGCCTTTCAGCCGTGGAATGAGGCAGTCGCAGAAGCAGGGATGCAAGGAGTCTCAAGGCACTGGGGGACCGAAGGGGCTTCTTCTAGAAGGTAGGGGGGGGTTGGGGGGGTGGTGAGGGTGGTCTCACTGAACCCGTCCCCTGTAAACAGACCCAGAACCCACTGCGGCCAAAGGTGTCCCAGGACTAGTTGGTTTTGACCAGTCCGGTAGGATTCACTGGAGGACACAAGCGGTGGCCTGTGGCTCTCTACTGGGACTGTCTACTGGGGAGCGGGTTGGCCCACCCTCCATGCCAGAGCGATGGGGGAGGTGTCCAACCGGCACCTCGCAACCAGATGAAACCTGCAGTCAGGCGTTCTAGACGAGCGCCGATCCATCGATGCGCGGCTCCAGGCTACCTCTGCCCAGTACTGCAGATTTAGAGATCAGGACAGAACAACACAAGGCTGCATGCTCCAGGCTGCACGCAGGCAAACCACCAGGTCAGAGGTCAGGGGTCGGACAGCAGGGTCAGGGGTCAGACAGGGACAAGAGGGGGGCTCAGACTTCAGGGGAAACCGAAGCACACACAAGGCTGGTCGTCAGGGCGATATTCCACACACCTCCACACTCCAGCCAGGCACCCAGTGGGTGACCCTCGGGCACCCAGTGGGTGACCCCCACCTCTAGACCTGTAGTCCAGACCCAGAATGTTACATTTCATCTATTTCCTTTTTTCAATCCAATTGTTTGTCGAAGGTGAAGCCGGGGTGTGGCTAGTGAGTGGAATACGAGACGCCCCAGGGGGTCCACTGGGGGGGGGGGGACTCAGGAGGGGGTGAGCATACCCTGGGGGGGTCAGGGAAGGGGGGACTCGCGGCGCACATGCAGATGCGGGGGGAGGAGTGTGTGTCTGGAGTACACACCGATGGAGGCGATAAAGTTCTCCTCGTTCAAACTGCGCGTGTCGAAGCTGCGGAGCCCCTTGCCCTGCGCGGCGTGGTGGGGGGGCGGCAGCTGCAGCCGCGGCACGGCGAGCGGGCCCTGGGGGGCCCGGGGGGCCGGCGCCGGCCCCGGGGGGCTCTCCGTGCTGCCCGGGCTGCCGTCCGTCGGGCTTCGCTTACGCTTCTCAGGGTCTGACCGAGGGAGGGGGCGCAGGGACCGGATTGATCAGGTTAGAGAGAGAGACAGACCGGTCTGATCAGGTTAGAGAGAGAGACAGACCGGTTTGATCAGGTTAGAGAGAGACAGACCGGTTTGATCAGGTTAGAGAGAGACAGACCGGTTTGATCAGGTTAGAGAGAGACAGACCGGTCTGATCAGGTTAGAGAGAGAGACAGACCGGTTTGATCAGGTTAGAGAGAGACAGACCGGTTTGATCAGGCTAGAGAGAGAGACAGACCGGTTTGATCAGGTTAGAGAGAGACAGACCGGTTTGATCAGGTTAGAGAGAGACAGACCGGTTTGATCAGGTTAGAGAGAGACAGACCGGTCTGATCAGGTTAGAGAGAGACAGACCGGTTTGATCCTGTTAGAGAGAGACAGACCGGTTTGATCCGGTTAGAGAGAGACAGACCGGTTTCATCAGGTTAGGGAGAGACAGACCGGTTTCATCAGGTTAGGGAGACAGACAGAGAGAGGCGGGTTAATACTGAACATCCAGAGGTCAGTGAAAGGGGTTTTGCAGTCGTCTGCTTGGTTATTTTGGATAAGATCCACCTTTCATTCCCATTTTCCCTTTTTCTAAACGGCCAAGAATACACCGGGCGATAGTTGCTGTGTGGCGGTACCTTTGGTCTGGTAGTGCGTGTGGGGTTAGAAGAGGAGAGTACGGGGCTGTGTGGCGGTACCTTTGGTCTGGTAGTGGGGTTAGTAGAGGAGAATACGGTGCTGTGTGGCGGTACCTTTGGTCTGGTAGTGCGTGGAGAAGAGGAGAGTACGGTGCTGTGTGGCGGTACCTTTGGTCTGGTAGTGGGGTTAGTAGAGGAGAGTACGGTGCTGTGTGGCGGTACCTTTGGTCTGGTAGTGGGGTTAGAAGAGGAGAGTACGGTGCTGTGTGGCGGTACCTTTGGTCTGGTAGTGGGGTTAGAAGAGGAGAGTACGGTGCTGTGTGGCGGTACCTTTGGTCTGGTAGTGCGTGGGGGTTAGTAGAGGAGAGTACGGTGCTGTGTGGCGGTACCTTTGGTCTGGTAGTGCGTGGGGGTTAGTAGAGGAGAGTACGGTGCTGTGTGGCGGTACCTTTGGTCTGGTAGTGCGTGGGGGTTAGTAGAGGAGAGTACGGTGCTGTGTGGCGGTACCTTTGGTCTGGTAGTGCGTGGGGGTTAGTAGAGGAGAGTACGGTGCTGTGTGGCGGTACCTTTGGTCTGGTAGTGGGGTTAGTAGAGGAGAGTACGGTGCTGTGTGGCGGTACCTTTGGTCTGGTAGTGGGGTTAGTAGAGGAGAGTACGGTGCTGTGTGGCGGTACCTTTGGTCTGGTAGTGGGGTTAGTAGAGGAGAGTACGGTGCTGTGTGGCGGTACCTTTGGTCTGGTAGTGCGTGGGGGTTAGTAGAGGAGAGTACGGTGCTGTGTGGCGGTACCTTTGGTCTGGTAGTGCGTGGGGGTTAGTAGAGGAGAGTACGGTGCTGTGTGGCGGTACCTTTGGTCTGGTAGTGCGTGGGGGTTAGTAGAGGAGAGTACGGTGCTGTGTGGCGGTACCTTTGGTCTGGTAGTGCGTGGGGGTTAGTAGAGGAGAGTACGGTGCTGTGTGGCGGTACCTTTGGTCTGGTAGTGCGTGCGTGCGATCTCCAGCAGGCTGAAGACACTGGCCATGCCGCCCAGGCCCGCGTTGGTGTACGAGTGCTCCAGGCTCGACACCGTGCACTTCAAGATGTCCAGCATTCCCTTATACACCTTCCTGGTCACCTCCTGGACACACACACACACACCACTCAGCAACACACATTTACAGTTACATTGAGGGCGTTTAGCGGACGCCATTATCCAAAGCGACTTACAATGTGTCCATTTTTCAATAGGAGAAACAATATATATGTCTGTCTGCACAGTAAGGATGTTCATAGAACCAAGTATCAAGCACTAACCATCACTAGGTTAACCCATTCTCCGTACACAACAGAGACAGCTAGGAGAAGACCCTGAACAACGCTACGAGACATTTTGAAAGGCATGCAAACACACTAAGGAGAAGTGTTGTTTGTCCTCTCACCACGTCTCTGATGACCTCCTGTCGGGCGTCCTCCTCTGATTGGACGGCGCGGTTCAGCTTGCTCAGCACGAAAACGCGCAGCTGCTCGTTCTCCAGCAGGCGGCGCACCTTCTTCATGTTGAGCCAGCCCACGCCCTGCCCCTCCAGCACCGAGCCCACCACCTCCTTCAGGAACTGCTGGTTCTCACTGCGGGAGGAAGGCCTTCAGCTGGGAGGAGTCACTACACCACCCCTCTGGGCCTGAAGAGCTACACCTTCAGCTGGGAGGAGTCACTACACCACCACCCCTCTGGGTCTGAAGAGCTACACCTTCAGCTGGGCGGAGACACCACACCACCCCTCTGGGCCTGAAGAGCTACACCTTCAGCTGGGAGGAGACACCACACCACCCCTCTGGGCCTGAAGAGCTACACCTTCAGCTGGGAGGAGACACTACACCACCCCTCTGGGCCTGAAGAGCTACACCTTCAGCTGGGAGGAGTCACTACACCACCACCCCTCTGGGTCTGAAGAGCTACACCTTCAGCTGGGAGGAGTCACTACACCACCCCTCTGGGCCTGAAGAGCTACACCTTCAGCTGGGAGGAGACACTACACCACCCATCTTCAGCTGGGAGACTACACTTTTGCATTTCAAGAATACTTTTCTCGTCTGTAGAATAAGGTTTGCCATTGTTTGTTTACCTTAGTGCAAACAGTTAACAGTGAAGGAATATATCCTGCATTGAGAAGCGCTTCGATCACATGTCACACAGCCATAGCCAGCGACGCTCTGAGCAGGCCTCACCTGGTGTTGCTGATGCGGCCTTGGGGCGACGGCGACTCCCTCTTCACCGTGGGGCTGTGCTTGATCACCGATGACTTCTGGTCCACCAGCGCACGCGGGGCCCGGGCTCCTGAGAAGGGCCAGAGGAGTGAGCTCTCTGGGGCCCGGGGGGGCCCACAGGGGGGCCACAGCGTCACAGAGGACCACGCACTAGGCTAGCCTCTCCGCAGAGGGGCTAGCCTCGGCGCAGAGGGGCTAGCCTCTCAGAGGGGCTAGCCACGCCGCAGAGGGGCTAGCCTCGCCGCAGAGGGGCTAGCCTCTCCGCAGAGGGGCTAGCTTCTCCGCAGAGGGGCTAGCCTCTCAGCAGAGGGGCTAGCCTCGCCGCAGAGGGGCTAGCCTCGGCGCAGAAGGGCTAGCCTCTCAGAAGGGCTAGCCTCTCAGAGGGGCTAGCCTCTCCGCAGAGGGGCTAGCCTCTCCGCAGAGGGGCTAGCCTCTCCGCAGAGGGGCTAGCCTCGCCGCAGAGGGGCTAGCCTCGCCGCAGAGGGGCTAGCCTCTCAGAGGGGCTAGCCTCGCCGCAAAGGGGCTAGCCTCTCAGGGGGGCTAGCCTCTCAGAGGGGCTAGCCTCGCCGCAAAGGGGCTAGCCTCTCAGAGGGGCTAGCCTCGCCGCAAAGGGGCTAGCCTCTCCGCAGAGGGGCTAGCCTCGCCGCAGAGGGGCTAGCCTCGGCGCAGAGGGGCTAGCCTCGCCGCAGAGGGGCTAGCCTCGCCGCAGAGGGGCTAGCTCGCCAGGCCGCGCGGAGCCCCAGGAGAGGCCTTTGAACTAGCGCTAACACCATGACGGAAGGAGGAAGAGGACCCTCTCACTGTGAGAGGGACACACACACGCACACGCACACACGGGGTACTCTACTGGGGCGGGGTCACAAGCTAACCGCTAACCACTGCTACGGCCTAGTGGTAAAAACAACCGGGGTGAAGAAAGAGTCAGTAACACACACACAAGCACAGCTGGTGGTGACAACACACAATGGCATCGCACAACAACAAGGACAGCCTGCACAACAACCACAACAACCACAGCAACAACATGCAGAACTAAGAGAGAAGGTGACAGGAGGATGGAGCCCGATGTAAGGACACTGAGTGGCTCCATGAGGCAGGGAGTGGTACGATGTAAGGACACTGAGTGGCTCCATGAGGCAGGGAGTGGTACGATGTAAGGACACTGAGTGGCTCCATGAGGCAGTACGATGTAAGGACACTGAGTGGCTCCATGAGGCAGTACGATGTAAGGACACTGAATGGATCCATGAGACAGTACGATGTAAGGACACTGAGTGGCTCCATGAGGCAGGGAGTGGTACGATGTAAGGACACTGAGTGGCTCCATGAGGCAGTACGATGTAAGGACACTGAATGGATCCATGAGACAGTACGATGTAAGGACACTGAGTGGCTCCATGAGGCAGGGAGTGGTACGATGTAAGGACACTGAGTGGCTCCATGAGGCAGTACGATGTAAGGACACTGAGTGGCTCCATGAGGCAGTACGATGTAAGGACACTGAGTGGCTCCATGAGGCAGTACGATGTAAGGACACTGAGTGGATCCATGAGGCAGGGAGTGGTATGATGTAAGGACACTGAGTGGCTCCATGAGGCAGGGAGTGGTATGATGTAAGGACACTGAGTGGCTCCATGAGGCAGGGAGTGGTACGATGTAAGGACACTGAGTGGCTCCATGAGGCAGGGAGTGGTACGATGTAAGGACACTGAGTGGCTCCATGAGGCAGTACGATGTAAGGACACTGAGTGGATCCATGAGGCAGTACGATGTAAGGACACTGAGTGGCTCCATGAGGCAGTATGATGTAAGGACACTGAGTGGCTCCATGAGGCAGTACGATGTAAGGACACTGAGTGGCTCCATGAGGCAGTACGATGTAAGGACACTGAGTGGCTCCATGAGGCAGTAGGATGTAAGGACACTGAGTGGATCCATGAGGCAGGGAGTGGTACAATGTAAGGACACTGAACGTGTGAGGGTTAAGCCCAAAGCATAACGATGTTTTGGGGCCGACACGAAATGTCGGGAGAGTTTTTGCATCAGTGAGTTGAGTCATATTTAACCAAATCAATACAGCCAAAGCCGTGTTCTGTGTCCACGCTCCTGCTGAAACAGCTCTCAATTCAGAGACTGAATTATTGAACACATGGCCCTGCTCCAGTTGGGATGGATACCACTCATCAATACACGTGGCTTAATCCAGAACCTGAGAAAACAGACTCCACTTTATGTCTGTTGACCAGCCCTTTTTTAGAAGATAAACGAACCTCATTCAGACCTTCTTTAGTACCAGTAGGGATATTAGTTTGACTTTCAAGTGTCTCAAACTATGGGCTCTACTCAACAAGCACTTGAATTTGACTGCTGTTTAAGTTGATCATTGACTTTATATTCACTATTGGGTAAGATCATTACTGATTAAGACTATACTACCAATGGTACTTGTAGAACTGTAATCATTTCATCATCAATAATGCCTCTTTAATCCATCGGTCCAGGTCCATAAAAAGTTGACACATTACTTAATGTATTGGGGATTGTATCAAATCAAGTCAAATGATGTTCAACCTTTGAGACTAGCATGACAAAGGTCATGCAAACCCTGTCGCCTCCTAGACTACCCAACATCCTCGGTAGTGACCAACCCCCTAGCCTCCTTCAAACCTCCTACCAACATCCTCGGTAGTGACTAACCCCCTAGCCTCTACAAACCTCCTACACTACCAAACATCCTCGGTAGTGACCAACCCCCTAGCCTCCTACAAACCTCCTACACTACCCAACGTCCTCGGTAGTGACTAACCCCCTAGCCTCCTACAAACCTCCTACACTACCCAACGTCCTCGGTAGTGACTAACCCCCTAGCCTCCTTCAAACCTCCTACCAACATCCTCGGTAGTGACTAACCCCCTAGCCTCTACAAACCTCCTACACTACCAAACGTCCTCGGTAGTGACTAACCCCCTAGCCTCCTACAAACCTCCTACACTACCCAACATCCTCGGTAGTGACTAACCCCCTAGCCTCCTACAAACCTCCTACCAACATCCTCGGTAGTGACCAACCCCCTAGCCTCTACAAACCTCCTACACTACCCAACATCCTAGGTAGTGACTAACCCCCTAGCCTCCTACAAACCTCCTACACTACCAAACGTCCTCGGTAGTGACTAACCCCCTAACCTCTACAAACCTCCTACACTACCCAACATCCTCGGTAGTGACTAACCCCCTAGCCTCCTACAAACCTCCTACACTACCAAACGTCCTCGGTAGTGACTAACCCCCTAGCCTCTACAAACCTCCTACACTACCAAACGTCCTCGGTAGTGACCAACCCCCTAGCCTCTACAAACCTCCTACACTACCCAACATCCTGAACATAACAACGGCCACAGCTTCCGATCAGAAGAGACCGTTGGAGAACCAGGTTTAAAGACAGAGCAGAGGTCTGGCCCCGTTCTTAAATGAGCTCTGAGAGCGTGGCCTGTGGCTGGTGTTGAATGGTAGTTAGTGAGGGAACAGTCACGATGGCGGTGATGGGAGGACAGCATGGACACCGAGGCCCAGGTGATGCAGGTCAGTCCACACAGAGGAGAGACAGAGAGAATGCTGGGAGATGTAGTTGACTGGCTGGGAGAAACATGCAGTTCAGCAGTCAAAGGGCAGAACCCACCTTCTCCTCTCCCCGGGCCAGCCTCTGATATTATCTCCATTAGAGAATTTAGCCCAAATACTGCACACAGAACCCAGAATTAGAGGACATAGAGAGGGGACACCGGCCGGGACAAGCCAGTCTGTTATCAACCCAATGACACAACGACATGCACACCCAACAGGGCGTCAGAGAGAGAGAGGAGGAGACAGGGACAGAGACACAATGACAAAACATAAGCAAAAGGATGCGTTGATGAGGGCACACCATAAACCTTGTCACAAAAGGTTGTACGATCTGCTTTTGGAACAATTAACAACATCAACTTGTTTCCCAGAACCATTGAATGCCTCCTTGTAGCGTTGTCGGGCGATTACTTGCACAAACGTGAAGCTCAGGGTCAACTACATGAATGAGTTAGGTTTGTGACCTAGTTTCATATGAAGCAAGCCGTTGGGTTTATGCTAGAAAACACATTGAGATGACACATCCTATACATTTAGTTAAAAGTGTCATATTTTAATACTGTTCTCTGTTTAAGTTAAGTTAGCACTATTGGTATTAAAACTGTGAGGGACTTAGGCCCTCGAGATGATGAGACGCCCAACACCGTGACCAGGAGGCTTCAGGTTCACCGACTCAGAGAGGAGGGCCATTCAGGGGGAATGACCCTTCTGATGCACACAACGATTCCCTTGTGGTTCAAATCAACGCAAAGGGGATCGAGCACTCTGTCACACGGTGCGGATCAAAACCACAGTCTTCCTGCATCAGATCATCACACCAACAGTCAGCATGTCCTACGGTAGGGGGTCCACGATGTGTGTCAGGACACTAAAGACCTACCAGTCCTACGCACACGGAGGAAGAGAGGGGGGACAGAGGGGAACAGAGGGGGACAAGCCTAAAGTGGCCTCTGGTTCCTAGACCGAGGCTAGGAGAGCTAGAGGAGAGCTAGAGGAGAGCTAGAGGAGAGCTAGCGTCTGGTGGAGGCTCTGGGCTAGGGCTCACACAGGGAGGGTTAGAGAGGAGTGGGGGCACAGCACACGTAACATACCCGGGCTGTCAGGCTCATCTGAACGAGAGACAAACACACGCACATCAAAGGACCGTTGAGTCATTTCAGGGCAGCGATCGAGGAAACGTCTGCATGCTGCAGGCTTTGTTTCTCTCTCAGGATGTGATCCACATATAAATGTGAAAATCCACCGCCGAGGGAAAACTTTTGCACAATTAACTTCAGATCGTTCCAATTATAATCTGGGCACCTCAACGTCCCAAATAAAATGGAAATAGTTTTACTTTCACAAATCTTTCTATTTATTACTGTGAGGGGTTGATTTTTACATTCACAGGAGTTCATCCTTGAGAGAAAAACCTAATTTATATAAATACATTATTCTCCTCGATTAATTAAAACGGTGTGATGGAGGTTTATAGGATGACAGGGGGTTATTGAGGCCGTAAACACGTTCTACCAACCTGCTTCATCCATCTCTTCCTCTACATCAAAGTTTAACATCTCTTTTTTGGTAAAGAAATAATATAATTTTCAAAAATTCAAAATAAAATATAAAGAAAAAGAAAGAAAAGCAGGACATTCAATGACGATGATACACCTCAAAAAGCAAAGCTGGTGAAAAATTAACAAAACTATAGCTGATGTTGATCTGAATACAAACGCGATCATTAATTCAATATTACAAACGCATCACTTCACAGCTCGCTATAGGATTAGCATGGAATGGATATACTACGATACATATGATGTAACGGATAGGCTAAGATACATTTAATGAAATGGATATGCTAAAACATATGATTTAATGGATGGACCAAGATACCTTTAATGTAAGGGATAAGATCAGTTCTTTACTGTTGTTGAGGTCATCCTCAGGTTGATGTGGAACGGTGAGTGAGAGAGCAGAGCGGAGCAGAAGGCGGGGGTATGAACGCAGGGCCGTACCTTTGAGGCTGGGGAAGGGGGTGGCCTTCTCTCGGGCCCCCTTGTTGGGGATGGCCAGGTTGGACAGACTGAAGTTGCTCCCGTGGTTCTTGTACAGATTACCTGTTGGTCGGGGGGACAGGGTGGGGATCAAAGAGGCTCTCTGACCTTTACTAGCCCACTCACCCACTAACCCACTAACCAACCCACCCACTAACCCACTAACCAACCCACCCACTCACCAACCCACTAACCCACTAACCAACCCACCCACTGACCCACTAACCAACCCACCCACTCACCAACCCACTAACCCACTAACCAACCCACCCACCCACTAACCCACTAACCAACCCACCCACTAACCCACTAACCCATGAAGCAGAACCATCGTCCTGAGGCGGATGTCGACTGGAATGCAGCCCAAATTAAAACACATCTGATGTGATTCAGGGATTGGTCCGCTTTGGGTTCACCAAGCCAATCACTGCTCGGGGGCGGGACTAAAGAAACATGCTTACTGAAGGACTCCGTGGGACCATTGCCACCCAGAGACAACGCGTCCACATCTGTGGACGGATCGGGCTTTAAAAGGACATCCTCCAAACACCAACCACAGAGAGCAGCGTCACCGGCAGACCCGGGATCCGCTCGGTGATTGGTTTAGGAGGTCAACCAATCACCAGTCTGAATTATGAATCCGCACTGAGCAGCAGTCAGGGATAGCCTGGTTCTACCAGACTCTCGTACTTCACTTCATTTCATTTCATTTGTACAGAGAGTCTGGACCTAATCAATTGACAAACGTTAACTCACTTGAAGGCGGGTGTCTGTTGAAGTTTAAAATGATTGGATCTGCCCAGTGCCACTCTGGATCTGCCATAACCAATCGCTAACGTTTGGTTGTGACTTATGTCATGCGCCGGGAATCACGCGCAGGTTGTACACAAACCAAACACCTTGCGCGTCTGCACGAAAATGTCCGTCAACGACAGCTGCAGGTTTTGTTCGTCGAATTTAATTTATCAGGGAAAAATTGCACATTGTAAATCAACTACCGACCTACAACAACAACTCAAACTGGCGTACGACTCTATCGTCATTGTTCTCAGACACGCCCTCTGTTCGCTGATTGGTGGCCGCTGTGGCGGCACCAGAAAACCAAATTACATACAGCAGGTCCAGACCTAGTACTGAAGGGAAATTCAAATTGAGCGGAAGTACTTAGGCGGGCGGAGCCAGGCTAAGTCAGGGACTCACTGGCGAAGGACATGAGGCCCCCGAAGCCGTCGTTGCTGTTGTTGGAGATGGTGGAGTTGGGCGAGCTGGTCCGCGAGTCCCCCTCGCCGTCCGACTCCCCCGGGAGACGCAGGCTGCTGGGACGCAAGGGCCGCTGGGACCTGGGGGCGGAGCCAGCGTCTCAGTGGGACACACACACCGGTACACCAGCACAGACACACACACACTTACACACACACGCAAACAGACACACAAGCGCAGACAGACACACACACGCGCAAACAGACACAGGCGCGCAAACAGACACACACACGCGCAAACAGACACACACATGCGCAAACAGACACAGGCGCGCAAACAGACACACACACGCGCAAACAGACACACACACGCGCAAACAGACACAGGCGCGCAAACAGACACACACACGCGCAAACAGACACACACACGCGCAAACAGACACAGGCGCGCAAACAGACACACACACGCGCAAACAGACACACACACGTGCAAACAGACACAGGCGCGCAAACAGACACACACACGCGCAAACAGACACAGGCGCGCAAACAGACACACACACGCGCAAACAGACACACACACGCAAACAGACACACACACGCGCAAACAGACACACACACACGCGCAAACAGACACACACACGCGCAAACAGACACACACACGCGCAGAGCCAGCTCAGTGAGCGCTCAGACCACCACAGAGCCTCAGTCGGTCACACACACACACACACACACACACACACCCCCAGGGGGGTGCACTGACAGACGCC
>NC_079425.1:1122960-1160460 GCF_026213295.1 Gadus chalcogrammus
GGAGACCGCTCCAAAGAACCGCTCCCACTGCGGGCATCGGCGCTGAGTGACGGACCTCGGGCCGGCTCGTGTTTGACGTCCTCCTCCTGGCAGAGGAGACCGTGGACAGCCAATCACGGCCCTGCCCGTGTCCGGATCAGAGACTAACTATGTGAATGTTTTCTTGATCAACACTTTCTCTGTTTTGATCCCACTGCGTCTAAGAGCCTGGGTTACCGTGGTTACCGTGGTTACCGTGGTTATCGGTGTCTACTGGGTGGAGTTGATGCCGGAGGTGGGAGGGTCGTTTCGGAGAGGGCTAGGAGGGGCAAGGGGGAGTGAGTCACCAGACACGGTCGGGTTAAAACAAAGGAACAGGGAGCTGCTGCCCAGTCAGTAGGCGGTGGCTTAGCGGGATGGAGCGTTTAGTGGTCAGGATCAGGGTGGAGGGTTTAGTGGTCAGGATCAGGGTGGAGGGTTTAGTGGTCAGGATCAGGGTGGAGGGTTTAGTGGTCGGGATCAGGGTGGAGGGTTTAGTGGTCGGGTCTGGGTGGAGGGTTTGGTGGTCAGGATCAGGGTGGAGGGTTTAGTGGTCGGGATCAGGGTGGAGGGTTTAGTGGTCGGGTCTGGGTGGGTCGACCGGTCGAGGGGGGAGTAGCTTGATATCTTGCTGACAGGGGGGCGGGGAGGGGACACTCGACAATGCCAAGATAGATGCACGCACATTCAGTCATGCGCAAGCCAGAGCTAAGCAGTATCCACATTATCATCTAAGATAAGGATTATTAGTCTGTTTAGTCTGCACCATGTGGCTGTTTGACACACTCCTGACCGTAGGGGACCAATAGTAACAAGCAGAACAATTAAAAGAATAGTCGGATTAAAAATCGCATGACAGTTTTGGGGGGGGAGATTGACAGAGCAAGAACGAGAGAGAGAGAGAACGAGAGAGAAAACGAGAGAGCGATAGAACGAGACGGAGAGAGAGAACGAGAGGGTTAACAAGATAGCGATAAAACGAGAGAGAGAGAGAGAGAGAGAGAGAGAGAGAGAGAAAACGAGAGAGCGAGAGGGAGAGGGTTAACAAGATAGCGATAGAGAGAGAGAGAGAGAGAGAGAGAGAGAGAGAGAGAGAGAGAGAGAGAGAGAGAGAGAGAGAGAAAAACGAGAGAGCGATAGAACGATAGAACGAGAGAACGAGAGAGAACGAGAGAATGAGAGAGAAAACAAGAGAGAGAGAACGATAGATAGAGAATAAGAGAAGAGAGAGAGAGAGAGAGAGAGAACGATAGATAGAGAATAAGAGAAGAGAGAGAGAGAGAGAGAACGATAGATAGAGAATAAGAGAAGAGAGAGAGAGAACATCCATGCACTGGCATTCCACATTCCACACAAGGCGGTGTAGAGGACCTTATTGTCAGAGGAGAAGATCTGCTTTTGGGTGATGACGGTCAATCTAAACAGACACTAGGGAGGGGGGAGGGGGAGGGGGGGGACAGATGAAGTAGAGCTGATGATGAAAACACCACAGGCACACGGCCGGAAACAACCAGAGACAAATCCCTCTTTTCATCATTCTCCTTCAACAGGACCCAGAAACAAAAGAAACAAACAGAAGAAGAGCGAATCTAAATTGATGTCGACCCCACCCCAAACGTTTAGGTTGCGTTAAAACGGATGTACGACAAATAAATAAATACAAATTATGAAAGGCCATCGCATTAAAACTGAAGAGAGGAGATGAAAAGATATTTCCTTTGTTGTTTGTACTGTAAGAAAAATAAATGGTGGAATGAAAAATGGACAGCGATCACAAGACCGGAGAAAGAGAGAGACAGAGAGAGAAAGGGGCAAGGGAGAGACAGAGAGAGACAGAGAGAGAGAGAGAGAGAGAGAGGCAAGGGAGAGGGAGGGACAGAGACAGACAGACAGACAGACAGACAGACAGACAGACAGACAGACAGACAGACAGACAGACAGACAGACAGACAGACAGACAGACAGACAGACAGACAGACAGACAGACAGACAGACAGACAGACAGACAGACAGACAGACAGACAGACAGACAGACAGACAGACAGACAGACAGACAGACAGACAGACAGACAGACAGACAGACAGACAGACAGACAGACAGACAGACAGACAGACAGACAGACAGACAGACAGACAGACAGACAGACAGACAGACAGACAGACAGACAGACAGACAGACAGACAGACAGACAGACAGAAGACAGACAGACAGACAGACAGACAGACAGACAGACAGACAGACAGACAGACAGACAGACAGACAGACAGACAGACAGACAGACAGACAGACAGACAGACAGACAGACAGACAGACAGACAGACAGACAGACAGACAGACAGACAGACAGACAGACAGACAGACAGACAGACAGACAGACAGACAGACAGACAGACAGACAGACAGACAGACAGACAGACAGACAGACAGACAGACAGACAGACAGACAGACAGACAGACAGACAGACAGACAGACAGACAGACAGACAGACAGACAGACAGACAGACAGACAGACAGACAGACAGACAGACAGACAGACAGACAGACAGACAGACAGACAGACAGACAGACAGACAGACAGACAGACAGACAGACAGACAGACAGACAGACAGACAGACAGACAGACAGACAGACAGACAGACAGACAGACAGACAGACAGACAGACAGACAGACAGACAGACAGACAGACAGACAGACAGACAGACAGACAGACAGACAGACAGACAGACAGACAGACAGACAGACAGACAGACAGACAGACAGACAGACAGACAGACAGACAGACAGACAGACAGACAGACAGACAGACAGACAGACAGACAGACAGACAGACAGACAGACAGACAGACAGACAGACAGACAGACAGACAGACAGACAGACAGACAGACAGACAGACAGACAGACAGACAGACAGACAGACAGACAGACAGACAGACAGACAGACAGACAGACAGACAGACAGACAGACAGACAGACAGACAGACAGACAGACAGACAGACAGACAGACAGACAGACAGACAGACAGACAGACAGACAGACAGACAGACAGACAGACAGACAGACAGACAGACAGACAGACAGACAGACAGACAGACAGACAGACAGAAGAGAGACAGACGAGAGAGAGAGAGAGAGAGAGAGAGAGAGAGAGAGAGAGAGAGAGAGAGAGAGAGAGAGAGAGAGAGAGAGGGGGAGAGGGGTGAGGGAGAGAGAGGGAGAGAGAGGGTTAGGGTTAGGGTTAGAGAGAGCTCGTAAGTCCGCCCTTCCGGGAGACCCCATGTGACCTCTGGGCTAGGAAGATTAGAATGGGTTTCAATGGAGAGAAAGTAATTATTTGACAGCTCTACCTACAGCCACTGCTGCTCTTGACGCGATTGATATACGTCACCACCACTCCGGTACAGACATGGTGATCTCTCTGCTCCACTTCACCGCTTTTTTCCAAGGGGAGGATAAAGGCATCAAAAGAGGTGAAAACCATTGTACGTCGGGGCATGTCGAGAGTTTCAGTTATGCCGATGGGGAGATTGTCGGTCTGGTCCACGCCAGACGCAGGGAGCGTGACGGCACATACGAGACATGTAGTCTTTCTCATTGTGCTTTCTCTACGGCCTTTAACTGAACAATTGCACAATAAACGTTCAAACTCTTCACATGAAAGATTATCATTTAAATCCACAAACAACATATGTGTAACCCGGGGCATATAAAGACTGGGACCAGGAGATAATGACTTCCTCTTCACTGAAACCCATTCATATGTTACGATCCCAGAGGTACCATGGGCTCTACCGGAAGGGGCCGACTTACGAGCTCTACAGACACGGTGTCGCAGCATGACAGACAGAATGAAGACGTGGGGGGGGGGAGGTTAGTCTGATGAGACAGGCTGGAGGAGGGGGGGGCCATGGGCACCAGCTGGCTCTCACCAGCGGTCGCCATGGACACGCTAGGGACCGTACAAAAGAGCAGATCTTTCAAAAACTAAAAAAACACAAAAAAATGTAAATACTTGCAGACATAAATCTGATATCACTTTGTTTATGCGCTTAACATATCTTGTTGTTGGCCGTTTCTTTTCAAATGTAGGATAATTACTGACATTTATGATGTTAGACTCAATAATTATCAACTGGGTTGATTGGCATCGCGTTTAAGATCATCGACAATGTCCTGCTCAGAAAGCCTCAAGATTATTCTTTTGTCTTTGCTGTTTGCAATTTGTTGCTCTTTCCCGCATGAACAACTGCTAAACAGAGGCTTAACACACACACACACACACACACCCACACCCACACCCACACACACACACACACACACACTTGAACTGTTATTTGTAGCCTGTGGAGGACACTTCACATTGCGTGTACGATACACTAATATCTCGTACGTGTGCTTTGTGAAATGATATCCACGCAAATATATTTTTGAGTCCACAAATCATATTTTCTTATTTGTCTTGTAAAATAATATCCAACCTCACTTTTATACGATGAAGGATCGCATGGGTTTCGTGAGTTGCTTCATTTTGTTTGAGGTTTTCTCTCCAATATGTATCTCTCCTGATCAATAAATTGTGGACGTGCAAGTTTTTATTGGACTTGAATATGCTTAACCCACAAAATAAATTCACATTGTACGACCATCCAGAAATATTTTATACAAAGATATCCAACGGAATAATTAATGGTCCACAAATAATATGTGGTCTTGTTAGATGTTATCCACACACACTTTCAGAAAGAAGTTTTACACACCACTGCTCAATTCTGATAGCTATTAAGAACAGGGCGTTGTTGATCATGGAACATTTGTCTGGATATCATTTTACAAAACACTGCAACCGAGTCACACAATGTGAACTGCCTTCCATGGGTTATAAATAATGAAGTCCAATAAAAACGTCCATAACACAGTAATAGGATGGCCACTCACACACACACACACACAGCTGGTTCTGATCCAAGGAATGAACTAGCTAACCTTTTTTTAATGTGAAATGAACAACATTTTAACACCGAACGTGTCTAATTACCGGTAGTTGCTAATTACCCGTAAACTTGTGAAACGTGTATAAAGGCGATTATACGGCTGTAAACCTACCTCACTCAGGCCTCGGGTCTTGTGAACCTTCACAGCGCTATTTAAAAACGGCTGACGAGAACAGGCATGGAGGTAGGCTGAGTAACTGGTCCCAGTAAGGTAGGGTAACTGGTCCCAGTAAGGTAGGGTAACTGGTCCCGGTAGGGTCTCAGTGCGCATTATAAATATATACTAATAATAGTAATAATAACAATGATAACAATGATATTAAAATGTTGTTCGAACCACAGGTAGTTTATGAATCTCACATCATATTCTGGGTTAGGAGAATTCATTTTCAAACAAAGGGTTTTATTGACTGATCAAATCGATGAACAGGAAAACGGAAGGGGGGGGGGCCCCCTTCTGATTCACTGAAGGGGGCTCCAGTGAATCAGAACCAGGCAGGGGGTAGGAACACACGTTAGTAACTACCACTAGAACCACTAGCACTCCAAAGCCTTAGGGGGGGGGGGGGGGTGGTCTAAAGCCTTTTACCTCCAAGAGCTAGAGCATGCACGGAGAGAGGAGAGAAGAGACAGAGAGCAAACACCACTGGTCCGTTAGTGTGCCACGACGCTCCCGCCCACACAACACAACGCAACACAACGCAACGCACACAGTACGTCCCACCGGAGAGGAGCTGCAGCTGAACCAGTGCCCCCCTCCTGCTGAGACCCTCATGTTCACAGAACAACATAACACACACCATAACACACACCATAACACACACCATAGTACACACCATTACACACACCGTAGTACACACCATAGTACACACCATAACACACAACGTAGTACACACCATAGTACACACCATAACACACACCATAACACACAACGTAGTACACACCATTACACACACCATAACACACACCATAACACACACCCTCCTGGGGGCCATTTGACCCGTCTCTCTGAGAGGTGTTTCTGAGCACAGACTGATCATTCTTAATGAATGTGCCGACAGTATGACTACGGCAGGCGTCTGGCCTGAGCCGCTCAGAGGTCCTGCTCTCACTGGACGGAGCACCCACCTGCTTCAGGTGCTTCTTCAGCTCCAGGGACTCTGGTTCTGGGAGGGGGGGCAGGATCTCTGCGTGGGTGGGGGCGATCACCTGGAGGACGAGGAAACGATACAACATTGGATTCACTGATTGAGAGGGGCCATGGAGTCCCACTCAAAGTCACCACGTATACTAATGAATACTAATGAACACTAATGAACCCCCGGATGGATCCAGGCCCAGCAGGTCTAAGCTGTATGCAGGTGCTGTGTGTTCTGTGAGGACCTTGTTACTGTCCAGGTCCACCAGCCACACATCGTCGGGCATCTTGAAGTCCGCTTTGTAGAGGAAGAAGCTGGCCGGGACGCCGATGATGTAGGGGGTGGGCGCCAACAGGAGCTGCAGGGGGGGGGGGGGGGACATCTTCATCACACTGACCCCTCCTCTCTGAATCATGCACTGGTCCTCATCTTCATCACACTGACCCCTCCTCTCTGAATCATGCACTGGTCCTCATCTTCATCACACTGACCCCTCCTCTCTGAATCATGCACTGGTCCTCTGCTTCATCACACTGACCCCTCCTCTCTGAATCATGCACTGGTCCTCATCTTCATCACACTGACCCCTCCGCTCTGAATCATGCACTGGTCCTCATCTTCATCACACTGACCCCTCCGCTCTGAATCATGCACTGGTCCTCATCTTCATCACACTGACCCCTCCTCTCTGAATCATGCACTGGTCCTCCGCTTCATCACACTGACCCCTCCTCTCTGAATCATGCACTGGTCCTCATCTTCATCACACTGACCCCTCCTCTCTGAATCATGCACTGGTCCTCATCTTCATCACACTGACCCCTCCTCTCTGAATCATGCACTGGGTCCTACGGTACGCAGAGAACTCTACCTCCTTCCTACTCCTTGTTCCACTGCAGTCTTTGGTTCCATCCCCCCCCCCCCCCCCCCCCCTCCCCACCATGTTTCTTAACAACAACGCTCTATTTTCTCTTTCAATGCATGTGGTGAGGGGAGGTGTGGTGAGGGGAGGTGTGGTGAGGTGAGGTGTGGTGAGGGGAGGTGTGGTGAGGGGAGGTGTGGTGAGGGGAGGTGTGGTGAGGGGAGGTGTGGTGAGGGGAGGTGTGGTGAGGGGAGGTGTGGTGGGGTGAGGGGAGGTGTGGTGAGGGGAGGTGTGGTGAGGGGAGGTGTGGTGACGGGAGGTGTGGTGAGAGGAGGTGTGGTGAGGGGAGGTGTGGTGAGGGGAGGTGTGGTGAGGGGAGGTGTGGTGAGGGGAGGTGTGGTGTGGTGAGGGGAGGTGTGGTGAGGGGAGGTGTGGTGAGGGGAGGTGTGGTGAGGGGAGGTGTGGTGAGGGGAGGTGTGGTGTGGTGCGGGGAGGTGTGGTGAGGGGAGGTGTGGTGAGGGGAGGTGTGGTGACGGGAGGTGTGGTGAGAGGAGGTGTGGTGAGGGGAGGTGTGGTGAGGGGAGGTGTGGTGTGGTGACGGGAGGTGTGGTGAGGGGAGGTGTGGTGAGGTGTGGTGAGGGGAGGTGTGGTGAGGGGAGGTGTGGTGAGGGGAGGTGTGGTGAGGGGAGGTGTGGTGAGGGGAGGTGTGGTGTGGTGACGGGAGGTGTGGTGAGGGGAGGTGTGGTGAGGGGAGGTGAGGTGAGGGGAGGTGTGGTGAGGGGAGGTGTGGTGGGGGGAGGGGAGGTGTGGTGAGGGGAGGTGTGGTGAGGGGAGGTGTGGTGAGGGGAGGTGTGGTGAGGGGAGGTGAGGGGAGGTGAGGTGAGGGGAGGTGTGGTGGGGGGAGGGGAGGTGTGGTGAGGGGAGGTGTGGTGAGGGGAGGTGTGGTGAGGGGAGGGGAGGTGTGCTGAGGGAGGTGAGGTGAGGGGAGGTGTGGTGAGGTGAGGGGTGGTGAGGGGAGGTGAGGGGAGGTGTGGTGAGGGGAGGTGTGGTGAGGGGAGGTGTGGTGAGGGGAGGGGAGGTGTGGTGAGGGGAGGTGTGGTGAGGGGAGGTGTGGTGAGGGGAGGTGTGGTGTGGTGAGGGGTGGTGAGGGGAGGTGAGGGGAGGTGTGGTGAGGGGAGGTGTGGTGAGGGGAGGTGTGGTGAGGGGAGGTTTGGTGAGGGGAGGTGAGGGGAGGGGAGGTGAGGGGAGGTGTGGTGAGGGGAGGTGAGGTGAGGGGAGGGGAGGTGAGGGGAGGTGTGCTGAGGGGAGGTGTGCTGAGGGGAGGTGTGGTGAGGGGAGGTGTGGTGAGGGGAGGTGTGGTGAGGGGAGGTGTGGTGAGGGGAGGTGTGCTGAGGGGAGGTGTGGTGAGGGGAGGTGTGGTGAGGGGAGGTGTGGTGAGGGGAGGTGTGGTGAGGGGAGGTGTGGTGAGGGGAGGTGTGGTGAGGGGAGGTGTGAGGATTAACACTTTGGAGAGCAGATGGCTGCAGGGAGAACGTTTCTGTTCACGTTGAGCCCAACAAGGGGACAGAGCCTCATGAAACCACCACGGTCCATGTTGTGCAGGTTGCTCTGCAGGACCCGTGGCTCCTCCCCCCCGGGCCGCGGCCGAGCGTACCTGTTCTGCGGACGCCATGCAGGTGGGCAGCAGGGGGATGACGGGGAACATGTACTCCAGGGGGTAGATCATCGCCACGAACGCCATGACGCTCATGGAGAGGGCGTTGTAGTCCCGGGACTGGAGGACCACCTGGGGACAAACAGAGGGACTGCTTAGACCCAGCTTAGACCCAGCTTAGACCCAGCTTAGACCCAGCTCCGCCTCTGGTGAGCTGCAAGGGACTCCTGCTTAGACCCAGCTCCGCCTCTGGTGAGCTGCAAGGGACTCCTGCTTAGAACCCATCCTCTACAGTCTGGTGAGCTACAAGGGACTCCTGCTTAGAACCCGTCCTCTACAGTCTGGTGAGCTGCAAGGGACTCCTGCTTAGACCCAGCTCTGCCTCTGGTGAGCTACAAGGGACTCCTGCTTAGACCCAGCTCCGCCTCTGGTGAGCTACAAGGGACTCCTGCTTAGAACCCATCCTCTACAGTCTGGGTGGACCGGGGGAACAAACATCTGGATGAACACCAGGTGGTGCTGTTTCCTTCTCTGGGTTAAATTAATAGACAGAGCTGGACTCTATAACAGAGACAGACTCTATAACAGAGACAGACTCTATAACAGACAGACTCTATAACAGAGACAGACTCTATAACAGACAGACTCTATAACAGACAGACTCTATAACAGACAGACTCTATAACAGACAGACTCTATAACAGACAGACTCTATAACAGACAGACTCTATAACAGACAGACTCTATAACAGACAGACTCTATAACAGACAGACTCTATAACAGACAGACTCTATAACAGAGACAGACTCTATAACAGACAGACTCTATAACAGAGACAGACTCTATAACAGAGACAGACTCTATAACAGAGACAGACTCTATAACAGACAGACTCTATAACAGAGACAGACTCTATAACAGAGACAGACTCTATAACAGACAGACTCTATAACAGACAGACTCTATAACAGAGACAGACTCTATAACAGACAGACTCTATAACAGACAGACTCTATAACAGACAGACTCTATAACAGAGACAGACTCTATAACAGACAGACTCTATAACAGAGCTGGACTCTATAACAGAGACAGACTCTATAACAGAGACAGACTCTATAACAGAGACAGACTCTATAACAGAGACAGACTCTATAACAGACAGACTCTATAACAGAGACAGACTCTATAACAGAGACGACTCTATAACAGAGACAGACTCTATAACAGAGACAGACTCTATAACAGACAGACTCTATAACAGACAGACTCTATAACAGAGACAGACTCTATAACAGAGACAGACTCTATAACAGAGACAGACTCTATAACAGAGACAGACTCTATAACAGAGACAGACTCTATAACAGAGACAGACTCTATAACAGAGACAGACTCTATAACAGAGACAGACTCTATAACAGACAGACTCTATAACAGAGACAGACTCTATAACAGACAGACTCTATAACAGAGCTGGACTCTATAACAGAGACAGACTCTATAACAGACAGACTCTATAACAGAGACAGACTCTATAACAGACAGACTCTATAACAGACAGACTCTATAACAGAGACAGACTCTATAACAGAGACAGACTCTATAACAGACAGACTCTATAACAGACAGACTCTATAACAGAGACCGACTCTATAACAGAGACAGACTCTATAACAGAGACAGACTCTATAACAGAGACAGACTCTATAACAGACAAGACTCTATAACAGAGACAGACTCTATAACAGAGACAGACTCTATAACAGACAGACTCTATAACAGACAGACTCTATAACAGAGACAGATCTCTATAACAGAGACAGACTCTATAACAGAGACAGACTCTATAACAGACAGACTCTATAACAGAGACAGACTCTATAACAGAGACAGACTCTATAACAGAGACAGACTCTATAACAGAGACACACTCTATAACAGACAGACTCTATAACAGACAGACTCTATAACAGAGACAGACTCTATAACAGAGACAGACTCTATAACAGAGACAGACTCTATAACAGAGACAGACTCTATAACAGAGACAGACTCTATAACAGAGACAGACTCTATAACAGACAGACTCTATAACAGAGACAGACTCTATAACAGAGACAGACTCTATAACAGACAGACTCTATAACAGACAGACTCTATAACAGAGACAGACTCTATAACAGAGACAGACTCTATAACAGACAGACTCTATAACAGACAGACTCTATAACAGAGACAGACTCTAAAACAGAGACAGACTCTATAACAGACAGACTCTATAACAGAGACAGACTCTATAACAGAGACAGACTCTATAACAGAGACAGACTCTATAACAGACAGACTCTATAACAGAGACAGACTCTATAACAGAGACAGACTCTATAACAGAGACAGACTCTATAACAGAGACAGACTCTATAACAGACAGACTCTATAACAGAGACAGACTCTATAACAGAGACAGACTCTATAACAGACAGACACTATAACAGAGACAGACTCTATAACAGACAGACTCTATAACAGAGACAGACTCTATAACAGAGACAGACTCTATAACAGACAGACTCTATAACAGAGACAGACTCTATAACAGAGACAGACTCTATAACAGAGACAGACTCTATAACAGACAGACTCTATAACAGACAGACTCTATAACAGAGACAGACTCTATAACAGACAGACTCTATAACAGACACTCTATAACAGAGTCAGACTCTATAACAGAGACAGAGCTGGGCTCTATAACAGAGTCAGAGCTGGACTCTATAACAGACCGACTCTATAACAGAGACAGAGCTGGACTCTATAACAGACAGACTCTATAACAGACAGACTCTATAACAGACAGACTCTATAACAGACAGACTCTATAACAGAGACAGACTCTATAACAGACAGACTCTATAACAGAAACAGACTCTATAACAGAGACAGACTCTATAACAGACAGACTCTATAACAGAGCTGGACTCTATAACAGACAGACTCTATAACAGAGACAGACTCTATAACAGAGACAGAGCTGGACTCTATAACAGAGCTGGACTCTATAACAGAGACAGAGCTGGACTCTATAACAGAGCTGGACTCTATAACAGAGCTGGACTCTATAACAGAGCTGGACTCTATAACAGAGCTGGACTCTATAACAGAGATGGCCTCTATAACAGAGCTGGACTCTATAACAGAGCTGGACTCTATAACAGACAGACTCTCTAACAGAGCTGGACTCTATAACAGAGCTGGACTCTATAACAGAGCTGGACTCTATAACAGACAGACTCTATAACAGAGACAGAGCTGGACTCTATAACAGAGCTGGACTCTATAACAGAGACAGAGCTGGACTCTATAACAGAGCTGGACTCTATAACAGAGCTGGACTCTATAACAGAGCTGGACTCTATAACAGAGCTGGCCTCTATAACAGAGCTGGACTCTATAACAGAGCTGGACTCTCTAACAGAGCTGGACTCTATAACAGAGCTGGACTCTATAACAGAGCTGGACTCTATAACAGAGCTGGACTCTCTAACAGAGCTGGACTCTATAACAGAGCTGGACTCTATAACAGAGCTGGACTCTATAACAGAGCTGGACTCTATAACAGAGCTGGACTCTATAACAGAGCTGGACTCTATAACAGACCGACTCTATAACAGAGACAGAGCTGGACTCTATAACAGAGACAGACTCTATAACAGAGACAGAGCTGGACTCTATAACAGAGCTGGACTCTATAACAGAGCTGGACTCTATAACAGAGCTGGACTCAATAACAGAGCTGGACTCTATAACAGAGCTGGACTCAATAACAGAGCTGGACTCTATAACAGAGCTGGACTCTATAACAGACAGTCTGGTAGTGTAATGGAGGGATGGCTCGGCCACGGTTACGATACAGAAACAAAGAGCCAATGTTCCACCTCACTAACTCCTACTAATGCGCGGTGTTCTGGGCGTTTAGATACATTAAGATAACGGAACAATTCCCTTTGTCCGGCCCCTTGCTCAGCCTTATCTCATTTCATGCGTCATGTTACATGGTTTAGGGACCTTAATGCGGCGACCGGTTGACCCAGTTTCCCCTTTTTGAACTGGACCGTCACATGGGAACGGTGTGTGTGTGAGAGAGAGAGAGACAGACAGAGACAGAGACAGAGAGAGAGAGAGAGAGAGAGAGAGAGAGAGAGAGAGAGAGAGAGAGAGAGAGAGAGAGAGAGAGAGAGAGAGTCTGACACAGACAGACAGACAGACAGACAGACAGACAGACAGACAGACAGACAGACAGACAGACAGACAGACAGACAGACAGACAGACAGACAGACAGACAGACAGACAGACAGACAGACAGACAGCTCACCTTGTGCTCCAGCAGGATGCAGCTGAGCACCTGCAGGCAGGCGTCCACCCCCAGCAGCTCCAGCGGGAGGTGCAGGGGGAAGTCCACCATGCAGAAGCGGGAGTTGTCGGGCAGGGCGAAGGTGAGCGGCCTCCGGAGCTCCTGGGGCAGCACCTCCACGTCCACGCGGCGCTGGCCCGCCACGGGGACGGGCGAGCGCAGCAGCCGGTACACCCAGGCCTCGATCTCCCGGAGGTCTGCCAGCAGCAGGCTGCCGCGCTCCTCCACCGACAGAGCGCCGGTGAACACGCGCCACATGGTGTCCCTGGGGGGGGCAGAGCGTCAGTACCCAGCAGGCACGGTGGGGGGGGGGGCGCTGTGACCCCTGTGTGACCCCAGTGTGACCCCTGTGTGACCCCAGTGTGACCCCTGTGTGACCCCAGTGTGACCCCTGTGTGACCACCCCGCACCCAGCAGTGTCTTACATGGCGCCGGGGGCCAGCCTTTTATGGGCTGTTTCCTGTCGCCAGGCCGGCCCCGCCCTCAGAGACCTGCTGCTGCCCCCCCCAGCCCAGACGGGCCGTACACACCACGGGGTGGACGCTGATGGTTTTATTAAGACCGAGCAAACACTGCAGGTGTGACGCAATCGTTCACGTCCATAAACTGCGTTGAGGATCCAGAAACCATCACAGTTCATAAACCCAACCTACCTGGTAGGTTACCTACCTACCTGGTAGGTAGGTAACCTACCTACCAGGTAGGTAACCTACCTACCTGGTAGGTAGGTAACCTACCTGGATCAATGCTTGGTTACTTTTACCTTCTTCGTCTAAACCACCTGAAACCGAATCCATCCTGCTGTTTGTTTGCCAACAAGGCGTACATTTACCCAATATACTGAGCAAACATGAAACCATGGGGATGTTTGATCGGATTAAGCTTATGAAGGGTAATTAAATCTAGACCATTGGAAACAAACGACAATACAAACAAATGAGTATCAAAACAATTGTTAACGTCATTAAATGACTGCTAATTTAATAGAGCTACATTAATCTCCCCAAAAATAGGATTTATTGGGAATTCACTGGAAAGAAAGAAAGAGAACCGAGATGGAACGAGGAGGCAGCCAGGGAGAACACACACACACACACACACACACACACACACACACACACACACCACACACACACACACACACACACACACACACACACACACACACACACACACACACACACACACACACACACACACACACACACACACACAGTGTGTATCAAAGATATTTCCAGGGAGGGGAGAAGGCCACACGGGCCGCCAAACAACTGGAGACCCGAACTGCTCCTCTGTTCTGTTAGGGGGGGTGTTTGAAATAAACGACCCAACTCACAAATATCAAATGCAGATGGAATCAATCGATACATTATGGACATACCAAGGATTTGGTTAATACAGAATCGCAGATACCGTTTGTTTGACAATATAAGCAAAATATCTCTCCATTTTAGTATGTTCCCATTAGCTGTAATACTATTTCTATATTCTATTCTGTACTTTGTTTGGTATTTATTAACCTTTTTCGCAGTCTCATCTGCAAGAGTTGACTCCCCTCCCTCCCCCCCTCTCTCCCCCTCTCTCACTCTCCCCCCCCCCCCCCTCTCTCACTCTCCCCCCCCCCCCCCCCCCCCCTCTCTCCCTCTCTCTCTCTCCCCCCCCTCTCCCCCCCCCTCTCTCTCCCCCCCCCCCCCAGCCCCCTGACCGTGCTGGTGTGGTTGGAGCAGAGGAAGATGAATCATTAGCTTCCCCCCCCCCCCCCCCGTGCGCGTGCAGACCTCAATCTGTCAGCAGCGTCAGCATAAGCCCCGCCCCCCCCTCTGAGAGCACACCGCCACCGCAACACGACTCAACCAATCGGCGTCCAAGAAACGATTCAGGGAAAACAAACGGCTGCTCTTGACCTTGAGCTCAGCTGTCCTTCTCCAAGGTCGTCACTCTACCGCCACACTGAGGGCAGGAGCTCAACCAGGCTCCCTCTGGGATAGGAGAGCTTTGAGGCTACGAATAGAACGGGCGCTGAGGGAAGGATCTCCTCCCTCCTCTGGAGTCTCCTGGAGCACCACCTCCACCCAGCAGTCTACTGGAGCACCACCTCCACCCAGCAGAGTCTACTGGAGCCCCACCTCCACCCAGCAGAGTCTACTGGAGCCCCACCTCCACCCAGCAGAGTCTACTGGAGCACCACCTCCACCCAGCAGAGTCTACTGGAGCCCCACCTCCACCCAGCAGAGTCTACTGGAGCACCATCACCACCTCCACCCAGCAGAGTCTACTGGAGCCCCACCTCCACCCAGCAGAGTCTACTGGAGCACCATCACCACCTCCACCCAGCAGAGTCTCCTGGAGCACCACCTCCACCCAGCAGAGTCTACTGGAGCACCACCTCCACCCAGCAGAGTCTCCTGGAGCACCACCTCCACCTCCACCCGAGTCACGAGACATGAAGCTCCCCAGTATGTCCTTTCGTTCAAAAGTCAACTTAACTCCCCTCTCTTCATGACCACCGACAACATCTGTCAAACCCTCCTCCACCTTCCACCCTCTCTCTCCCTCTCTCTCTTAATGTGTTGCCTTTTGTTGTGGGGCTGTTTGCATGCCTTCTGTCCGTACCGTCTGTATGTATTCCCTTTTGTAAAGCGTCTTGGAGTACTGAGAAAAACACTGCAAAAACCCCTCATGTCCACCTCATCTGGAGGACTGTCCATCATCTGAGTGACCAGGCGGTATGCTCTGTGACCGTTGAGTTGTTATTCAGTCATGACGTCTAACATTAAGGCTGTTTTCTAATGCATCAACCACATAAACGTGTGTTTCCACACATCTTGGATAATAGCGTAGTACTGACATCGCAATTTAAATTGTGCAATACTAACACCAGCCTATGTTTAATGTAACTGTGCGTTAACTATCTAGGTGTGTTCTACTGCTGGGAATGCCTTGGACGGTACGACCGCCGTTAGAGTGTTGAGACCACCGGATGAAGACTTCAGAGGGCCGGGGGGCTCCGCAGGCAGCTCAGTCATCCAGCTCTGCAGGCCCTGGGCGTGCACATCCCTCACATGCACGGTCACATGCGCATTGTTTACGCACCGCTACCTTCCACAACACAGCAGCTCATTGTTGACTTAACTATCAACACACAACTGTGTGCCTTCGACTTCAGCGTGACGGAAACAGAAACCCCTTACTGACCTCTCATTACGAGGGTCCTCCCGCCGGCGTTCAGCACCGGGAACGGAGGTTTGATCAGATCCATCGGCCTCTCAGCTCAGTTCAGTCCGTAGATCAGTCTGTGTTCCTCTGAGCCGGCCGGCCGCTAACAGCCCGACCACCATGTGGACCACGGAGGGCCGGCCGCTAACGGCCAGACCACCATGTGGACCACGGAGGGCCGGCCGCTAACAGCCAGACCACCAAGTGGACCACGGAGGGCCGGCCGCTAACGGCCAGACCACCATGTGGACCACGGAAGGCCGGCCGCTAACAGCCCGACCACCATGTGGACCACGGAGGGCCGGCCGCTAACGGCCAGACCACCATGTGGACCACGGAGGGCCGGCCGCTAACGGCCAGACCACCATGTGGACCACGGAGGGCCGGCCGCTAACGGCCAGACCACCATGTGGACCACGGAGGGCCGGCCGCTAACAGCCAGACCACCATGTGGACCACGGAGGGCCGGCCGCTAACAGCCAGACCACCATGTGGACCACGGAGGGCCGGCCGCTAACAGCCAGACCACCAAGTGGACCACGGAGGGCCGGCCCCTAACAGCCAGACCACCAAGTGGACCACGGAGGGCCGGCCGCTAACAGCCAGACCACCATGTGGACCACGGAGGGCCGGCCCCTAACAGCCAGACCACCAAGTGGACCACGGAGGGCCGGCCGCTAACAGCCAGACCACCAAGTGGACCACGGAGGGCCGGCCGCTAACAGCCAGACCACCATGTGGACCACGGAGGGCCGGCCGCTAACAGCCCGACCACCATGTGGACCACGGAGGGCCGGCCGCTAACGGCCAGACCACCAAGTGGACCACGGAGGGCCGGCCGCTAACAGCCAGACCACCATGTGGACCACGGAGGGCCGGCCGCTAACAGCCAGACCACCAAGTGGACCACGGAGGGCTGGCCACCGCCAGGCGCCTTGTTGACCTTCCTCTAACGGCGTTGACTCAAGGGGAGCGATGGGAGGACCAGCCCAGGGAGGGAGAGCACACAGAGCAGCACACTGCTCACCCTGTCACAACCCCCCCTCACCCCCCCACCTCACCCTGTCACAACCCCCCTCACCCCCCCGCCCCCTGCCCCCCTCACCCTGTCACAACCACCACGTCACCCTGTCACAACCACCACGTCACAACCCCACCTCACCCTGCCCCCCCCCCCTCCTCACCCCCCCCCCCCCCCCCCCCCCCACCTCACCCTGCCCCCCCCCCTCACCTCTGGGCGGCCCCGGGCCCGGCCCCGGCCTGCAGGGCTCCCCGCTGGCTGCAGCGGTCCACCAGCCTCTTCAGGATGTAGAGGCACTCCCTGAAGGTGGAGAAGAAGGGGTAGTGGCTGAGCACGCACAGCGAGGTCAGCGTGCTGTTCCTGCTGCGCTCCGCCGCCCGCGCCGCCGCCGCCCGCCGCCGCCGCGGGGAGCGGCCCGCGCCGGGCTCCCCGCCGGGGGGCTCCGCCTCCGCCCCTGGCCCCGCTGGCCCCCCCCGTGGGGCGTGGCCGGGCGGGCGCGCCGCCCCGGGGGCCGCGCCGCCGTCCGAGCCCTCGCCGGCCGCCTCCGCCGCCTCCGTGGGGCCGCCCTTGTCGCCGCGGTTACGGTGGTGCCCCCCGCCGCCGCCGCCGCCGCCGCCACCGGCGCGCTGGAAGGAGCGGTAGAAGTTGACGCACATGCCGTAGCGCGTGATGCCCGAGTCCTTGTCGGTGAGCGTGAAGACGAAGGAGGCGTCGTCGCGCAGGCTGACGCGGTGCTGCCGGACGCTCAGGCAGCCCTCGGGCTGGCAGAAGTACACCACGTCAGGGGGCAGCGGGAAGTCAGGGTGGTCCTCCAGGGGGTAGCGCCGCAGCAGCTGGGGGGTCTGCGCCACGCTGTCGCTGCTGGGCTGCCTGTGGGGGGGGGGGGGGGGACCATGAGGACGGGCTCAGACGGGTGGACTAGGAACCCCTCAGACGGGTGGACTAGGAACCTCCGCACGTTGTTCTGTGTCTCAGTACAACATGTTGTACTGAGACACAGAACCACTGTACCGTAGAACTGGACCGCAGAAGAACATATGCACCAAACACTGAACGGACTAAACACTGAACCACAGAACGGACTAAACACTGAACCACAGGACGGACTAAACACTGAACCACAGAACGGACTAAACACTGAACCACAGAACGGACTAAACACTGAACGGACTAAACACTGAACCACAGAACGGACTGAACACTGAACCACAGGACGGACTGAACACTGAACCACAGAACGCACTAGACACTAAACCACAGGACGGACTAAACACTGAACCACAGAACGGACTAAACACTGAACGGACTAAACACTGAACCACAGAACGGACTAAACACTGAACCACAGAACGGACTAAACACTGAACCACAGAACGGACTAAACACTGAACCACAGAACGGACTAAACACTGAACCACAGAACGGACTAAACACTGAACCACAGAACGGACTAAACACTGAACCATAGAACGGACTAAACACTGAGGTTGGTCCTGCTCATTAGCCTCACGTAACACAGTAGTAGCAGTATGATTTCCCACATTACATTCGGCTGCCATAGGGTGTAACTGAGTTATCCAACTATAGGAACAGAGAAGATTACTTTGGGAAGAGGAATTCGTTCTCACTAATTCCCAGAGGCGCCTCAAACCATGATGTATAAAATGCAAGGCAGCCCATAATAGCTCACCTGGCCCCCCCCACCACCAGGTAGTCCAGAAGACGATGAAGATAAAGGAGTCCTTACCTGGCCCCCACCACCACCAGGTAGTCCAGAAGACGAGGACACGGCTTCTTTTTCTCCATCTTTGGTTTCCCTCCGTCTGCGTCTCTACGGCATCGAGGTCCTGAACATATATCCCCGGGATTAGCGGTCGCTTCCGATCACAGAGAGGGGCTCTTCATCCCCGCGGTGCCTCTGAGGAAGACTGCTGTGCTCCTGCAGGGACAGACCAGGAGAACGGACGTGACCGGGACGAACTGGAACGATGAGGAAGGCTGCGCAGAGCAGCGAAGGTGAAGCACTCGGGTAACACTTGTTTAAGACGAAGGATGAAACGATAATGTGAGTCTTTACACTCAAATTAGGACATTGTTAAACCAAATCAACCAGTAGTCCCTCCCTCCCTCAGAGACGGATGTCCCTCCATCAGTAGTCCCGCCCTCCCTCAGACGGATGTCCCTCCATCAGTAGTCCCGCCCTCCCTCAGACGGATGTCCCTCCATCAGTAGTCCCGCCCTCCCTCAGAGACGGATGTCCCTCCATCAGTAGTCCCGCCCTCCCTTGGAGACAGACATCCCTCCACCAGTAGTCCCTCCCTCCCTCAGAGGGACATCCCTCCACCAGAAGTCCCGCCCTCCCTCAGACGGACATCCCTCCACCAGAAGTCCCGACATCCCTCCACCAGAAGTCCCGCCCTCCCTCAGAAACTGAGATCCCTCCAGCAGAAGTCCCTCCCTCGCTCGCCTGCTAGCCCATGGAACTAAACAGGATATCGCTCCCTCCCAAGTCCCGCCCCCTCTCTCACTCTCACTCCCATTAGTAGCACCATTGTTCCCAGTCCCTCTCATTCCCAATCGAAACATGAGAGTGGAGAAGAACCCAGTGAGCTCCACTGAGGACAGGCTGCCTCCCTCATAACGAGCAGCGCTACTGGGCTCAGCCAACTGGTCTGACTGGTCCATCCTCCTCCCAGTGAAGAGGTTCCCATGAAGCTCATCATGTTGACAGAGCCGTACAGGATGTACTGACACTGAGGAGTAATGATAACACTAATCACACAATAAAACCACTGGCTTTCCAAATAGGATCAAATATAACATTTAATAAGATGTTGATTGATACATTGCATTTTTAAATAATAAAAAAGCCTAGAAGTTGTTTCGGTATCAGAAGCATAACAAACAATATTATACACAATGTTGATCTGGTAACCAAACCAAACTCATAAAAATGGATTAAAGGCAAGAAACCTTCAGGCATTAAACAGTATAGAACATATATTATTGTTATTAATGAGGTGTTTGTCATCTAGAGGAGTATTATTGTACACACAGCCTCATGTTACAACATTGACTGTGTGGTGTGTGTCAAATTCAATTCTGAAGAGAGTTTGGATATCGTTTCACAAAGCACAGTACATAATATTTGAGTTGCCTTCTGTGGGATACAAATCACTTCCTTTGAGATGCAAATTGCCATCTACAGGTGTATGCTGTACGCATCACAGGGAAAGTGGCAAACCCGGCGAAACTGAAGAAATTCTGACAATCAGAGTTAAGCCAAAAGTAATTTGAGGATGATGCTCAGGCTTTAACAGGGACCGGCTCCTAAGATGGTGGGGCTGATATTCTTGAGGGGCAGAGGGAGGAATGGGCCTAAAGCGCTCAGTGGGAGAACCACGTGGCAGGAGGGCCTTTCTGAGGGGATCAGTGGGATTATCGGTTCAGCCCATCGTCTAACTGGTTAACTAATTCCCCCCAGCACAGGTTGAACTGCCGCTCCAAAACATAGCGTCTTGACATCCTCAACCTGACACTGAACGAAGAGAGCCCAAGATGAGCCAAGCACAACATAGTGGGAGACCGGTGCAAACGTTCTATTTTTAGTTTAACCAGCAGCAGCGAGTCCTAGACAGTCCGTTGATCAGCTCATGAATATGTTTATTACGTTAATTATTGTTTCCAAACTATAAACCAGCTCATGTGGCATCTGACTGGAAATCCTTCTGGGCTCCAAGCGGTCTCACTGAGCCCGCGCAGGCAGCGAGTCCGGTGCAAACTAGTTGATACCGTTTGTTTGCTTGCTCCCATGGCTGCTCTTTCTTTTGTGTCAATTTGTTTTAATATCTGTCAACTCGTGGTACTCTGAGAATAGAGAACCAGGACACTGGGACAAACAAAACATCCAGACCCAGAACAGAAAATTCAGAGGAGAACACACACACACACACACACTAAATACTAAGTATATATATATAATATACCAAGTAGTAAAACGTAACATACTAAGTAGTATTACTGTTTTTAGATTAAGCAAGTTTCCCTCATCTCTGATGACATATAATGGTCATTTTTTGAGCAGTTTGTTATATCCTAGAAGACCTTACAGTGGCATGTTCTGTTAAATTGTATTAATACTATAATACAATTACAGGACACAAGACAAGAGGATCAAAGCTGACTTTTTTATTATTTTTTTAATACTTTAAGTGAAAGTCTGAGCATAACTCAATTGACAGTTACTGCCTTTGCATTTAGGAATATAACGCCCAACCACACAATTCAATTTGGATTTAATTGTCATTTCAAATTAGAATAACATGTGAAATGAGACTTTTCTAGTAAACACTGATCTGTTTTCTACAACAATAAGTCGGTCAAATGTCAATCATTTTGATAAGCTTATTGTATTAATGTTCAATAAGTTGACATTGCCAGGTCTCTTCTCTTTTTAATCCTCCACCATTGTCTTCCAGATGCTCAATAAGTTGAATGATTAACAACACATATGAGGGGACATGATGTCTGCCTAATCCATCCAATGGTAAGTTCAAGAAAATACAGTCACTTAAATAATAAAGGTATCTTTATAAATATTAAATGTCTGTCATATTACTCATTGCTTACTAAGATGTTTTCTATTCTAGTCATTCCATTTATATTCTTATGAATCTATTTTTTGTTGTGAAATGTCAGTTTATACAGGCAGGATTCCTGTTGAACAAATTTCGACTTAGAACACTGATTAAAAGCATTTATAAAGATACATCATTTACTGGAATACTGATATAGTGGAATGTGCCATACCAACTTGAATACTGGCTTAAAAATGTGCTGTAGGTACGATTTAAGAGTTAAAAGAGATAAAATATCTCCTCTCTCACCATGCCCTACGTTTCTGCAGCGTCGGAATGAAACACATTTGATTGACAGGCATGTGGCATGTGATTTGAAGGATGGATTCATCAAACAAATCAACTAAGAAGCATCCTTATTGGTCCAAACCAAGCCAGGAGTGGTCCACAATCTGAATCTTGATACATATAGGCAGACTTCAACCACACCAGATATCCTCATTGACGTTGTCCCTGGCCTGTACACCAGCTGACTGAGAGCCATGGCCTTCCAAAGAGATCAAATGATGGCTATGAATCCTAGCTACTGCAGCTTTAAGTGAGGAACACAGAGCACCCTTTGCTATTGCTGTCCAAATTAATGTGACCTAGAGCCTTTGGATTGGCTGCTGTTCATCTTATCTCGATGTGTCTGCAGTATAGCCGTTATAAGGAGAGAAATCCACTGTGAACCATTAGTGACTTGAAAACCATGTAGTAAACTCGTGCTGTATTGTGAGTGTGCTGCATGAGAAATATCTTGCCAGCCGTTGCACTATGAATCACGTTCTGACAGCTTGGCTGGTATGACAGCGCTAGCACAACATCAATAGGAGGCAGGACTCTAACAAGGTTGTGTTACTGCAGACGGCCGCGTAGGGGGCCTGCTGATTGGTCACTGGTGTAAATAAAGATAACGCACACTATAATGCATGCTGTGCAGTAGCATTCGGTCAGGAGCTAAGGGCCGTATTTCATCTATTTTGGTGTGAAACACCTTAAGGCCTTAGTTCAAATTACAAGGGATAAAAGAAAATCCACAATATAATACATCATTCATTTTAAGGAACCATACTTTACTTATCCATACATTCATTTCCTTTGGGATGAATTAAGATTTAGTTGCCAATTCTAGGATATGTACAAAGGAATGGGAGAGGTTATAAAAGGCCTCACTGAAGCAGTTTCACAGTTATCAGAGAATGAATAAATAACTACCTATGAAAGAAAAGCTGCTGAAAATGTTTGAATTGTTAAAAAAAAAGGAGGTGCATCAAACAGACGGTAAAACAAGGCAGCAGGGCAGCACGTTAGGCATCAAACAGACGGTAAAACAAGGCAGCAGGGCAGCACGTTAGGCATCAAACACAAACACACTCAATACTGGATGATATCCGCTGTTTGTGTTAATACTGCCATGGTTTGGTTGTGTGTGAGGACCTCTTAATGTTAATACTGCCATGGTTTGGTTGTGTGTGAGGACCTCTTAATGTTAATACTGCCATGGTTTGGTTGTGTGTGAGGACCTCTTAAGGTTAATACTGCCATGGTTTGGTTGTGTGTGAGGACCTCTTAATGTTAATACTGCCATGGTTTGGTTGTGTGTGAGGACCTCTTAATGTTAATACTGCCATGGTTTGGTTGTGTGTGAGGACCTCTTAATGTTAATACTGCCATGGTTTGGTTGTGTGTGAGGACCTCTTAATGTTAATACTGCCATGGTTTGGTTGTGTGTGAGGACCTCTTAATGTTAATACTGCCATGGTTTGGTTGTGTGTGAGGACCTCTTAATGTTAATACTGCCATGGTTTGGTTGTGTGTGAGGACCTCTTAATGTTAATACTGCCATGGTTTGGTTGTGTGTGAGGACCTCTTAATGTTAATACTGCCATGGTTTGGTTGTGTGTGAGGACCTCTTAATGTTAATACTGCCATGGTTTGGTTGTGTTTGAGGGCCTGTTAGTGGCCGGCTGAAGGCTTGTTGCGTGGCTGAATGTTACTGGTGGGCCGACACAGGCCGGAACTCACAGCCTGACAGGTCGGGTTTGATCAAACTGTAGGCAGAGGGCCATGTGTGGCTGGCCAATGTGATGCCTCACTTCCATCTATAACGTTTTTCTTTGCCACGTTTGTTACTCCAGTAGCTCAGAGGGATTCATCCTCTCATGTATCCCATGTGACACTTTTCTTTAACATAATGAACGCCATAGTGTGAGACCATTGATCTCCTATTTTACCACAATGGGATCCCTGGCAGAAGAGGTAAGCATCATCCTGCTGTCCCATAGTCATCAGACTCTTCATCCAGCAAGATAATTAAATAATTTCTCATTGGATTAGCAATTCCACTGAGATGGGTTAATATCTGAAGAATAGCATGAATAAACAGATGATAACACACAGGAGGCTTTCGGTGGATTCCTGGAGTATTTATTGCATCCCACTTGAACAAAAACTGGGTGCACTGCAATCAAATTAATAAAAATAGCTAATTAAATGTTTAATTAACTCCACGTTGCCATTTTAATCTGTCTAAGTCAATTGTATAATGGATCAACCTCAATAGTAAAATCCTTCTGTTGATACAACCTTTAAGAATCGTATAGGTCAACAGATTCATTGATTTCCTTTTTCCTTTCAATGAGAGATACGGCATCCCATTCAGGATCACCTTCAGAGGGTGCTGCAGGTTAGACACCAGCTGCCACCGGGCACCCCTCGGCACAACACTCTGCTTATGTAAGCACAGAGCGGAGATAGGATTCATATTCTCCCCACATCGTCAACCATTTCAATGGAGAATAGAAATAATGTAAAGGTTTAGTTAATTAGTAATTATATGTACATAATGATTCAGAAAAATATGTGTCAGGCCGTGTTGATTTTGTCTGGTTCATCTATTAGCAGGATGACCTCTTCATCACAATTCCATTTATTTAATTATCAACTCCAGGCCCGTCCTCGTTCAAGCGTTAACGTCCAAGGTTAGGATTCCCCAGATCACCTCCTAGACGACAGAGGAGCAGCGAGCGGCCAGGCTGGAGCGTGACGCAGCGAGGCAACGTTACGGCCGTCACTCTACTCCCCGAGGTGAATTATATAAACAGGTCAGCGGCGGTGATGGACACCACTACGACAGGACAAACACACACACACACACACACACACACACACACACACACACACACACACACCACATATATGACACACCACCACATCTACAGACACACACCTTAGCTACAGACACACACCATATCTACAGACACACACACATTAAATATACACACCCACCACATCTACCGACACACACCACATCTGTGATACCACAATCAGACACACACCACATATTACAGTCACACACACGCATCTACACACATACAGACCACATCTACACACACAGACCACATCTACTGGCACACAACACAGGCACACACACACACATACACATACACACACACACACACACACACACACACACACACCAGAGCCAGTGCACCTCTAACTGTTCATTTTTTTCATTCAGGACAGCAGAAACACTTGACTACCCTGGATGTGTTCAACCAGACTCTCTCTTGCTGCAGCCTGGTCGAGATGCTCCCTGGTACCAGAGGCTTCTGGTACCAGGAGGAGCCTGTGGTACCAGGAGCTCCTGGTACCACAGGCTCCTCCTGGTACCAGATTCTCCCTGGTACCAGAGGCTCCCGGTACCAGAGGCCTCTGATCATCAGACCTTCAGCATCGCCTCCTAGGACTCCGGCTTCATACGTCACGGATGGATTAGCCACGGAGCTAGCTGCTAACAGGAGAGCTAGCTTCTGACAGGAGAGCTAGCTTCTGACAGGAGAGCTAGATGCCAACAGCAGAGTTAGATGCTAACAGGAGAGCTAGCTGCTAGCAGGAGAGCTGGCTGCTAAGAGGAGGGCTAGCTGTCAGCGTTAGCATCACTCTTAGCTTAAACGTCGGAGACACGGACCGACGTGTCGTCGTACGGACCGATCTACGGGGGGAATGACAGAGAACCAGGAGGGGGTGGTGAGGGGTGCAGAGCCGGCGGAGGAACACCACCTACCTGTCAGTTAGCCCGTTTGCTCCCCGCTGATGACGACCCTGGGGTTGGATGATGATCGTGATGAACAGTGATGCTGCTGAGCCTTGTTCAACATCCTCCTGATCCACCGAGCAGGAGTGGGCGGGACTTCCGCTTACTGAGTGACGAGAGAGGAGGGACCCCTGGTAACCGGAAGTCAGGAGGAGGGACCCCCCCCCCCCTGACAGCCGGAAGCGGGAGAAGGGACCCGTTGCAGCCGGAAGTCAGGGGGAGATACCCTTGACAACCGGAAGTCAGGAGAAGGGACCCTTGACAGTCAGAAGTCAGAAGGGGAATGGCGCCCTAATAAATATGAATCTGTATTTATTAGCCAGTATATTTCAGAAACCTTTAAATAAAAATATCATCCTACCCAGAGAGTTTATTGATACCACGATAATTTAAATATCCGTTGATATGATCCAATAACTGATGCAGAATAGCCTATAATGTGGAGCTAACAACACATGATGTTCGCCTGTAACAAAAACTAGCAGCATTAGTGTTTACAGCCTCACATTTTAGATAACTTGGGTACAATACCACAATCCAAGAGGCTATACAACCAACTTTGGCACATCTCTGAACATTTTAATTGTATTTATTGTCTATATTTGGATCTAGAAAAATATACATTATATAGTAGCAAAGCAAAGCAAACGCCCTCCTCACCGGATTCCCCACCAAACTCATCAACAGACTGCAGATCATTCAGAACTCAGCCGCCCGGATCATCACCCTCACCAAATCATCTGACCACATCACCCCTGTCCTCATCCAACTTCACTGGCTCCCAGTACACTACCGCATCCAATACAAAACCCTACTCCTCACCTACAAAGCTCTCCACAACCTAGCCCCCAGTTACCTCTGCGACCTCCTCCAAGAATACACTCCCTCCCGCTCCCTCCGCTCAACCTCTGCTGGACTACTATGTATCTCCACATCACGACTCATTACAATGGGTGCCCGGTCATTCAGCTGTTCAGCACCCAGGCTCTGGAACTCCCTCCCCCCACACATAAAACAGTCAGACACCATTACAACCTTCAAGTCACAACTCAAAACTCACCTGTTCAAACTCACACACGTCTAACTGATCACTGTCTTGATTGTTTGTTTGTTTTGTCCTGTTTTATTTATTTATTATTCTTTTCCACAATGTCTTGTTTTTAAACGATTTATGATGACTTTATGCTCTGTAAGGTGACCTTGGGTGCCTTGAAAGGCGCCTCTAAATTAAATGTATTATTATTAAAGTAGTCGAATTTGAGATTTATTTCAAATAAGCTTATTTGTTCATTTGTTGTTGTGCTTAAGATAATGATCGGTCACAAATGACCCTGGCAAAGAGATAAGAATGAGACGGAATCACAAGTTGGAGAAACATGTTTTACTGTTAATCTGTCGTTATCTTTCCGGCAGCATTTCCTGGTCAAATTACAGGGGAGACATCATGAAAAACCTGTCCTCTATAAAAATAAAGATGTCCCACGATCCCTTTAGCAGAGTCAATTTATAACCATTCTTTAATTATTAGTTAACCATCCGTAAGACCTTAAGAACAATTCAGTCCTTTACATCAGATCAGAAAATCAACTTATTTTGAAAATTATAAAAACGGAAATGTTTGAAAACATGTTAGCACCTCTCATGATATATTCTTTGTCCCCGCGGTCATATTGCCATTGATCAATTGTGAATTTAAGTCCATTAAATATCTTAATTATTTCCTCAGAGACACCCTCCACAGCTTGCTGCATTAGAACAATGCATTGCGATAACCTGGTAGTTTCACACGTGTGACTTGGACCTGCTTCTTATTGTCTAGTAAACGGTGTTACGAGGAAGTGATGCCAATGGCGGAGGGGCAGTCTGTACATGGAACCTCGACGCCCATGACAACCATTATACTGTACCACGCTAAAAACATGTCCGCACTTCCTCCATAGGAAACAGGTGAGGGGCCTTCAATCAAAGCTTCATTAGAAAACCAGTCAGATGTGTACCTCAGTATAACCATTATAGTTTTAGAGCAGAACTCATTTCAACTTAGTTAAGTTATAAAAGATGTTTGCATTTACCAGATCTCGAAATCCTAATACTTTATCAGATCCAATTCCACATCCCTGTGATGATATATCGTCTCTCTTCCAGAAGATAAACAAGCAGAAAGCTGCTTCATCACAACACTGGAATGAAACCGGATGCTCTAGCGCCAACATTAGCCTCATCTAGAGCATTGCTTCCAGAGAGCCAAACCCTGCCTTTAAAGTGTTGGGCTCTGCCTTAGGCTTGTACTATGCAACTTTTTCACAGCAGCTTGGAACAAAAGCATCACTTCATGGTTGGACAGATGTAATGAGCCTCCACCTTTTCAATAACCAAGTTGGTGATGGTATTATCAGTATTATACATACTTTCAAATAATGTAGCGTTGGCTGCAGTTAAAACCCCAGGCATGATACATACTGAAGTATTAACCACCATCTATCCAAGTATCAACCCATTTCTGTAAGCTATTAGATGTTGTGGAACGATAAACCCTGCTGTATTCAACCCACCCCAGCCGTTGTCATCATTTATGATAAATCACTCAATGAAGGGACATATTTGTTCCAAAGTTCAAGCTCTGCTTGAAGCATTAAAGAGCAAAAAGTAAAGAATGATGAATCATGCAGACATGACCCTTTGCACTAAATTAAAACAAAGATCTATTCTGCTCATTTTCAGTCCTATAAGCATGTAATCAAAATCTGACATGTATATTTTACATAAAACTAATGCTATCAGTATCTGACAATTGTACAATATATCTTTCAAATTAGTTCTGATGATCAAATGTGATTTAACCCTAACCCAATGATTTTTATTTGGGACCAAACTAATTCAATTCAATGCAAAGCAGGATCATCTCTGTTCCTCAGATGTGTAGAACCTATTCTACTGTCTGAGGTCACCATCTATTCATTGTCAGCTGGAATTTTCTATGGACTGTAATGTTAGAGAGCCAAGATCTGCTGAAAGCATTGCCATTAACGACATTAGAATTGAGGTAAAGAAGTCCACTATAAAACAACCTTCTACATATATTAATTTGTGCACATCAAAACTAGCCTGCAAGCCTGATCCATAGATGTATATCTATATAGATCTATCTAGATAGAAGCTGGATTCTGCTCTTTGCAGAGTCAACACGACAGGAAGAGCAAGAGGCTGACAGAAAAGGAGCTCTTTGCACTTCAGAGACCCCCGTGTTAGAGGGTCCTACCGTCCAATCAGAGACCCCCGTGTGAGGGTCCTACCGTCCAATCAGAGACCCCCGTGTTAGAGGGTCCTACCGTCCAATCAGAGAGCCCCGTGTTAGAGGGTCCTACCGTCCAATCAGAGACCCCCGTGTTAGAGGGTCCTACCGTCCAATCGGAGACCCCCGTGTTAGAGGGTCCTACCGTCCAATCAGAGAGCCCCGTGTTAGAGGGTCCTACCATCCAATCAGAGACCCCCGTGTTAGAGGGTCCTACCGTCCTTTCAGAGACCCCCATGTTAGAGGGTCCTACCGTCCAATCAGAGACCCCCTCTCAGGAGAGGGGGTCTCTGAACGCAGGAGAGCCCAGAAAGAATAAAGGAAAAATAGATCTATATCATTCTGCACACGTAGAACCAATCCATGTCAGAAGAACACCACCAAGTCTGCCCCAACGGTTAACGGGCCGTCGAGTCTGATGGCTCCGCCCCTCCAGGGCTGGGGAGGGAGGAGCCAGGTGGGACAGGGAGGAGCCAGGTGGGGCAGGGGTGGGGCCAGGAGGAGCAGGGAGGAACCAGGTGAGGTGGGGGTGGGGCCAGGTGGAGCAGGGAGGAGCCAGGTGAGGTGGGGGTGAGCCAGGTGGGGAGAGGGGTGGGGCCAGGTGGAGCAGGGAGGAGCCAGGTGGGGAGAGGGGCGGGTCCAGGGGGGAGCTGGGAGGAGCCAGGTGTGGAGAGGGGCGGGTCCAGGGGGAGCTGGGAGGAGCCAGGTGGGGAGAGGGGTGGGTCCAGGGAGAGCTGGGAGGAGCCAGGTGGGGAGAGGGGCGGGTCCAGGAGGAGCTGGGAGGAGCCAGGTGGGGAGAGGGGTGGGTCCAGGGAGAGCTGGGAGGAGCCATGTGGGGAGAGGGGCGGGTCCAGGGGGGAGGCGGTCACTCGTGGACGTCCCAGATCTCGGAGAGCAGCGGGGGCAGCTTCTTGTCCTGCAGCCGCAGGGCGAACACCTGCTCCGAGTGCACGGAGCTCAGCGTGCGCAGGCTCACCAGCTTCATCAGCATGCGGGGGAACATCAGGTGGTCCTGGGAACCAATCAGAGGAGAGGGGGCCGTCTTCATCAGACAACAACGCAAACAGACATAATCATTATACAAGTGCTGCAGGTGACATGACAGATGCAGCGCAAATACGATTTGACTGAGTGTGTGAATGATTGACTGACTGACTGACTGACTGTGTGACTGACTGTGTGGCTGACTGACTGATTGTGTGACTGACTGACTGTGTGGCTGACTGACTGACTGTGTAACGGACCAACCGAGTGTGTGACTGACTGATTGAGTGACTGTGTGACTGACTGATTCTGTGACTGACGGACTGACTGATTCTGTGACTGACGGACTGACTGATTCTGTGACTGACGGACTGACTGATTCTGTGACTGACTTGACTGTGTGTGTGTGACAGACTGACTGTGAGCGTGTGTGTTTAACCATCAATGTCCTCCTAGAGAGGACCCCCCCCCCAGACAGAGGGCCTGATAGTGTCTCTGTGAGAGGACCCCCCCCAGACAGAGGGCCTGATAGTGTCTCTGTGAGAGGACCCCCCCCAGACAGAGGGCCTGATAGTGTCTCTGTGAGAGGACCCCCCCCCCAGACAGAGGGCCTGATAGTGTCTCCTAGAGAGGACCCCCCCCAGACAGAGGGCCTGATAGTGTCTCCTAGAGAGGACCCCCCCCAGACAGAGGGCCTGATAGTGTCTCTGTGAGAGGACCCCCCCAGACAGAGGGCCTGATAGTGTCTCCTAGAGAGGACCCCCCCCAGACAGAGGGCCTGATAGTGTCTCTGTGAGAGGACCCCCCCCAGACAGAGGGCCTGATAGTGTCTCTGTGAGAGGACCCCCCCCAGACAGAGGGCCTGATAGTGTCTCTGTGTTCTCTGATGTTGTGAGCGTTCCCTCACTGCGCTGGGAGCAGCTGACCGCTCTGAGGTCAGGCTGACCCCGCTCTGAGGTCAGGGTGACCCCGCTCTGAGGTCATGCTGACCCCGCTGTGAGGTCAGGCTGACCCCGCGGTGAGGTCAGGGTGACCCCGCCCTGAGGTCAGGGGGACCCCGCTCTGAGGCCAGGCTCTGACTCACGTTGGGTCTCTTGATGGAGATGTAGGCGCGCAGGGCGTCGACGTAGGGCTGCTGCAGGCGCTCCACCAGGTCGTGGTCCAGCACGTTGGGCCGGTCTGGGGAGAACAGGAGGGGTCAGGGTCACGACGTGGACACACAGCAGCAGAACGCCTCCTTCAGCTCCAGGGGATTAGTGGAGCAGCTCTCTGACCAACGGGGGTGAACACTACGGGCTGTTGGGTGAATACTCGACGTGCTGTTGGGTGAATACTCTACGCGCTGTTGGGTGAATACTCTACTCTGTTGGGTGAATACTCTACGTGCTGTTGGGTGAATACTCTACGCGCTGTTGGGTGAATACTCTACTCTGTTGGGTGAATACTCTACGTGCTGTTGGGTGAATACTCTACGCGCTGTTGGGTGAATACTCTACGTGCTGTTGGGTGAATACTCTACGTGCTGTTGGGTGAATACTCTACGTGCTGTTGGTGAATACTCTACGCGCTGTTGGGTGAATACTCTACGCGCTGTTGGGTGAATACTCTACTCTGTTGGGTGAATACTCTACGTGCTGTTGGGTGAATACTCGACGTGCTGTTGGGTGAATACTCTACGCGCTGTTGGGTGAATACTCTACTCTGTTGGGTGAATACTCTACGCGCTGTTGGGTGAATACTCTACGCGCTGTTGGGTGAATACTCTACGCGCTGTTGGGTGAATACTCTACGCGCTGTTGGGTGAATACTCTACGTGCTGTTGGGTGAATACTCTACTCTGTTGGGTGAATACTCTACGCGCTGTTGGGTGAATACTCTACTCTGTTGGGTGAATACTCTACGTGCTGTTGGGTGAATACTCTACGCGCTGTTGGGTGAATACTCTACGTGCTGTTGGGTGAATACTCTACGTGCTGTTGGGTGAATACTCTACGTGCTGTTGGGTGAATACTCTACGTGCTGTTGGGTGAATACTCTACGTGCTGTTGGGTGAATACTCTACGTGCTGTTGGGTGAATACTCTACGTGCTGTTGGGTGAATACTCTACACGCTGTTGGGTGAATACTCTACACGCTGTTGGGTGAATACTCTACGTGCTGTTGGGTGAATACTCCACGTGCTGTTGGGTGAATACTCTACGTGCTGTTGGGTGAATACTCCACGTGCTGTTGGGTGAATACTCCACGTGCTGTTGGTGAATACTCTACGCGCTGTTGGGTGAATACTCTACGTGCTGTTGGGTGAATACTCTACGTGCTGTTGGGTGAATACTACGTGCTGTTGGGTGAATACTCTACTCTGTTGGGTGAATACTCTACGCGCTGTTGGTGAATACTCTACTCTGTTGGGTGAATACTCTACGCGCTGTTGGGTGAATACTCTACTCTGTTGGGTGAATACTCTACTCTGTTGGGTGAATACTCTACTCTGTTGGGTGAATACTCTACGTGCTGTTGGGTGAATACTCTACGTGCTGTTGGGTGAATACTCTACGTGCTGTTGGGTGAATACTCTACGTGCTGTTGGGTGAATACTCGACGTGCTGTTGGGTGAATACTCTACGTGCTGTTGGTTAATACTCTACGTGCTGTTGGGTGAATACTCTACGTGCTGTTGGGAGAATACTCTACGTGCTGTTGGTTAATACTCTACGTGCTGTTGGGTGAATACTACGTGCTGTTGGGTGAATACTCTACGTGCTGTTGGGTGAATACTCTACGTGCTGTTGGGTGAATACTCTACGTGCTGTTGGGTGAATACTCTACGTGCTGTTGGGTGAATACTCTACGTGCTGTTGGGTGAATACTCAACGCGCTGTTGGGTGAATACTCTACGCGCTGTTGGGTGAATACTCTACGTGCTGTTGGGTGAATACTCTACGTGCTGTTGGGTGAATACTCTACGTGCTGTTGGGTGAATACTCTACGCGCTGTTGGGTGAATACTCTACGTGCTGTTGGGTGAATACTCTACTCTGTTGGGTGAATACTCTACGTGCTGTGGGTTGAATACTCTACGTGCTGTTGGGTGAATACTCTACGTGCTGTTGGTGAGGCTACATGCCCGTGTTCGACCTGATGCTCAATGCCGGACCATCGCTTGGTTTACTTTCAGAAGGAAATAATCGCTTCTGGATCCATAACTTTGGGGGGGCGGGAGGGACATATGCAGAGCGATTGGGCAATAGGCTAGGCAGAGTACACAGCGCTTTGGCACATTAAGTTAATCTAGAGATAGCAGAAGACTTTTATTTTCCCCATCGACCATCCATTGGTCGAAGAGTCGGTCGCATTTTAGTCTACAGCCCTATTTAATTCCTATTTAAACCCTTTTTAATATCTATTTAATACCTATCTAATACCCTTATTAACCTTGAAACCAGTTGTGCAGCTCTGTTGCAGAGCAGTCTGTACAGCGTTGGCAGTGTGTTCATCTGATCTCATCAGTACAATCATTACTGAGGTCTCATTACTGTTCTCTGACCTGCAGAGAAGATGTTGATGGCGATGAGGAGGGCGTACTCGGCCTCGTCCAGGTGGAGGTCGTTCATCCCTTTGGAGAACTCAAAGATGGGGTTGATGAACTCAAACTGCAGCCCTGCAGCGGCCGGAGGTCAGCGAGACAGAGAGAGAGAAACGTGGTCCCTAATCAGACCAGCAGGTCCATCACAACAGGGATGGTTATACTGGGGAAACTAAGGATTTAAAGACATAATGGCTGTAATACTATTGTGTACTACTGTTACCAACTCCTTCCCAGTGGAATGTTGATGTTTTCTATCTGTATCTGTCTGTTGTTCAGGGCAGGGTACCTGCTCTGTCTGTTGTTTAGGGCAGGGTACCTGCTCTGTCTGTTGTTCAGGAGAGGGTACCTGCTCTGTCTGTTGTTTAGGGCAGGGTACCTGCTCTGTCTGTTGTTCAGGGCAGGGTACCTGCTCTGTCTGTAATTCAGGAGAGGGTACCTGCTCTGTCTGTTGTTCAGGAGAGGGTACCTGCTCTGTCTGTGGTATGTCTCTGTCTGTTGTCTGTTGTTCAGGGCAGGGTACCTTCTCTGTTGTCTGTCTCTCTGTCTGTTGTTCAGGGCTGGGTACCTGCTCTGTTGTCTGTCTCTGTGTCTGTTGTTCAGGGCTGGGTACCTGCTCTGTTGTCTGTCTCTGTGTCTGTTGTTCAGGGCTGGGTACCTTCTCTGTTGTCTGTCTCTGTGTCTGTTGTTCAGGGCTGGGTACCTGCTCTGTTGTCTGTCTCTGTGTCTGTTGTTCAGGGCTGGGTACCTGTTCTGTTGTCTGTCTCTGTTGTTCAGGGCAGGGTACCTGTTCTGTTGTCTGTCTCTGTCTCTGTTGTTCATGGCTGGGTACCTGCTTTGGCGAAGTCCTCCTTGTTGTAGCTGAAGTCCTTGAGGAAGGTGATGCTCTCGATGGCCGGGTTGTAGCGCCGAGACGTCTCCAGCAGCATGATCTGCGGGCGGAAGGCTCAGCTCTCAGCGACAGGTCACCCAGAGACACTAAGCTTTGGTCCATGGGACCTTTAGCGTCCGTGCGCCGTCAGAGACGAGGCGTTCGAGAGGCAGACATTAAGTCCTGCAGCCTCCCTCCTCAGTAACACCGAGAGAGTCTGAGCCTCAACAACATGTCAGCTGGACTGGTTCCCCATTGGGGTATCATCCATTCATAGCTTTTAGTGATAACATTAATGAAATCCCTGTTGATCAGCGTTAACTACCGATGTGTCCAGGTGATCCCACGCTATGAGCGGGTTGAAGTGCAACACAGTGGGACCTAAACCTCAGCTGTATAGTGTATACAGTACAGTGTGTGGGGGACATTGGACGGACCTCGATGGTGGAGGTCTTCAGCAGGGCGATCTGGTCCTCTCTGGTCAGCTCCAGGAAGCCGGGGAGCTGCTTGGCAAAGTCCACGATCTCCTGGACCGACATGATGGCCAGCTCTGTGAAGTGGGCGAACCGCTGCTGACGCACCTCCCTGTTCTGGGGGTCCTGGCTCAGGGGCCAGGGCTGCACGCACGCACACACACACACACACACACACACACACACACACACACACACACACACACACACACACACACACACACACACACACACACACACACACACACACACACACACACGTTAGGTGGACTGTAATAATCGTGGTGCTGCTGATAGTAACTTACAGAACCCGTTGAACGTTGTAATGGTACAGCAGGCGTTCGCCTCATGGCTGTCATGAGCCCCTTCCTAGAAGCTTATCGTATGAATATGCATACTACTGAAGTACATCACTTAAAGGGATACTTCACCCACTTCGAACCGGCGTTCTATCATTATAAAATTGCTATTGTACTAGAAATAAATATATAAATAAATATCAGTCCAAACCAGTCTCCCCTTGGCCCATTTTTTCTCATCTAATTTTCTCCCGAAATGACGTCAAATGACGCGTTTGACGTCATTTCGGGAGAAAACCTCTTGTCCCGCAAGAAGGGCCTTGGACTACAACACACTTTTGATGGCAAATTTGCGGCCAATTTTTCCACCAATAAGGAATGAGAGGGGGCGGAAGCTCGCGTACTGAGGGCGAATGAGGGGGACGGGAGACCGACAGGTGGGCGGGGCAGCGAGCGCAATACACTGTGGTAGTTGGAGGTTTTCTTACTTTGAGCCAGAGAGACATGAAAACACTCTTTCTGCCTTTTTTCAGGCTAGGATGAACCGATTTCAATTTTTTTTTCACATTTAGAATACATTGAATTATTTAATTAATAAAATCTTCATATTCCCACCGGTGAAGTATCTCTTTAATTATGTCTACCTGATGAGTTTCCTCTATGATATGGCCGTTCCTAAATAAAAGGACAATGCCCTCAACAACAATATACATGCTCTTATTGTGCTTTGAGCCCTGAACTCACGGTGACTTTGGGCCGGTCGATGAAGGACCTCTTGTTGCACTGCTTCTGCATGGCCACCAGCTTGTCGATCATGGCCTGCTGCTCGGGGCCCAGGCTGAGCAGCTCCGGGGGCGGCGTGGGCGTGGCCACCGACGAGGCGCGCGCCGACTCGTCCTCGTGCTGCTTCTTCATCTTCTTCAGCCTGATCTGCTCCTCCGACAGGACGCCTGCAGAGACACGTGACCGTCAACACGCTGCAGCTCGGCACCGTCCCGCTGTACTGTGTCTGAACATTCAGCCACAGGCACCGTCCTAACCTGACTTCAAACCTTCAAACCAGTGGACTCAAAGCGCTCTACAACACTGCCTCACATTCACCCGTTCATGCACACATTCACACACCGACGGCGGAGTCAGCCACGCAGGGCGACAGCCAGCTGGTCAGGAGCAGTCAGGGTGAGGCGTCTCGCTCAGGGACACCTCACAACACACGCCAACCCGCTCTACCCCCCGAGCCACACGCCGCCCCGTTCATCTGAACCACAGCCGACCGGACGCAGGCCGATGCCTTCGACTCTCAGGACACTCACACTGCTCCAGCATGCCCGCCTCTCGGCACTTGCGGAGCCGGCACTGCTGGCACTTGCGCCGCATGTACATGTCCATCTCGCAGCGGCCGCTGCTCTTGCAGGCGTACTGCGCGCCCTTGATGACGCTGCGGCGGAAGAAGCCCTTGCAGCCCTCGCAGCTCAGCACGTTGTAGTGGAAGCCCGACGCCTTGTCCCCGCACACGCTGCACACCTCGTTGCCCAGCATCTTGGGGGCGGGCCCCTTCTTCCTCTTCACCGCCGGCTGCCCGTCTGGGGAGGAAGAGGAAGGGGAGGGATGAGTGGGGGCTCTGGAGGAAGTAACCAGACGTCTTCACTGTACGTGTTAATGGAGAAACTGTCAACACAAGCGTGCAGTGATTTGGGATGCACAAATATATAGTCAGGTCTTTAAAAAAAGAAAAGGGTTGTTTGACGAAGCAAAGTTAAACCTGAATTTGATCAGAGTGGAACTGCTAAATGGACTAAAACGGGTACAGGGCTGGACTATCATAATGTATCTTGGGATTTCTTTTGTCGGCGAATGGGCTGTGCCGACTTTTTTTTCTTTTTTTTTATTGTAATTGTCTGATGGACTGAGCGGCAGTGACCAGCGTCACGGCAAACTAAATCATAACCGTCACCACCAGCGTC
>NC_079425.1:1165460-1217960 GCF_026213295.1 Gadus chalcogrammus
CTAACCCTAATTAACCCGAACCCTAATATAACTATCTCAATCCTATCTCATACACCTTCTCTATAAGGTGGAGTCATTTCGGTTATATCTTCTTTATCAGAGGTTTATTAAGGCCAAATTCACTTTAGTTTGACTCTGTTTAGCAATGGAGTAGCACTGAGTCCACCGCCTCCAGCCACCAGAGAACATTCAGGTATACTATGGAGGATGGTTCAATCTTAAATTTACCTCACAGCAGGTCAGCTACAGATCAGATACTGGTTGTGTTGGCGTTAGCATGAGGCTAACTCCCAGCAGGGGGTCAACAGGTCAGTAGAACCTAAACCAGTAAAGACTGTCAGTGTCAGCCTTCATTCTGGGAGACGTCCTCCTCCCAGTTCAACACTTCACTGGTCGGCCAGCAGCGTTAACCGAACCCGTTAGCGTGTGGCTAACTCCCAGCATGGGGTCAACAGCTAAACGTGACCAGTAGAGTGAAACCAGTACATACTTTCACTTCATACTGGGGGTAGTCCTCCCAGTTCAACCCTTTGATGGTCAACTAGAGATAATAGACTTGTTGTGTTGGCTTTAGCCCGTTAGCATGTGGCTAACTCCCAGCAGGGAGTTAGAGACTAAACCAGAACAGACCCAGTGTGTCAACCCTCATACTGGGAGGATGTCTCCCAGTTCACCCCCTCGATTTTCTTACTGGTAGACCAGTAGCGTTAGCCGAAGTGTTTTAGGTCTCCGCGGATCGGACTTCATACTGACGGCTCCTCACGTCACTAACTACACAACTAACAACACAACTAACTACACTACACCGACCCGTCCTGGGTCTCCCTCCCTTCACTCACCTTGGGGGGGGGTGTCTGGAGCCACTCCACCGAACACCGACCGAGGGGGGCTTTTGGGGGTTCGTAGGTCGGTTCGTCTGCGGGCGCTGAGTCCAGCGGAGCTACATGCTAACGGCTAACGGCTAGCTGCTAGCTCCGTCACGTGACCGCAGGGAGGCGGAGCTACATGCTTACCGCTAGCTGCTAGCTGCTAGCAGGGTTGCCAGATTGGCTGCTAGCTCGTTCACGTGACTGCAGGAAGCCGGAAGTACAAAACAAGACGCAGAACTGCTAAAACTAATACTTATAACTCAACTTTAAGGGTCTTTCTTGGCTTGATAATCATCTGTTTTTACATTCCACACACTGAGTGGGTTCGTCCGTATTCAGAGATATGCATGAAGCTGCCGTTTATTGTGTATTGTGTACTTTATCGTGAGTCCCTCCCGGCAGGTGTGTAGGGGGACAGGTGTGGTTCAAGTTGTGTGCCAGCAGCAGCAGCACCCCGGTCGTCTGCTGCCTGGAGGCTTCAGTATGTGAGCTGGTCTTACTGGTCAGATAGGGGGAATGCTGCTCCACATGTCTAACACCATTTCACACAAAATGTCTTAAGTAGGTGGATAAATGTTATCCATCCACCCCCCCTCCCCCCCTCCTCCTCAGTGAATACATCAATGGAAGGCTGTGTAAATATCCAGATGATTCCGTTCAATCAGTAACATGCACATTAAAAATATTAACAATATCAAATACCACAGTAAATTAAAATCGAATCTAGTTAATTTAAATCTGGATAAAAATAAAACGTGTTCGTAATGCATATAACGTATGCATGCTTAATTAGTTTATCCTCTTACAGTAGAAGGGGACATTCATATATTGCAATATTTTAACGTTACCTTATGGCCGCTGGATGTCGCTCTGACCGGTAGTGAGCCGAAAGAGAAGACGGATGGAAGAAGAACCACAGGAAGTAAACACCGTTCAAACACCACACGCCTCTATCAGCTCATCGTTTAAAGCCCTCCAATGTTCCTGTGATCGATCAGGTCCTGATTAAAGTGATCATGCCCGTTATCTGTGCAGCTATTGGCTGCAACAACAAGTTCGTCAAAGGCTCCGAAATCAGGTTCTATAGGTGAGTTAGGAGACGCGTTCCATATCTAGGCATAATATTGACTACAACATTTTAATATATGGTCAAAATATTCGGTAATAATTTGTTTTTTTCCTTGTATTCCATACATATCATCATTTAGCCTTTTAATTGGTGTTTCTTATTTAATTTATGTGTGTTACTACTTGCTTGCTGGTAGTTTCATGATCTAAAGCCACTTCAGGCTTCACACCTTCTCTTCTTTAGGAGGAACGACTTCTCTAATATCAGGTCGCCAGGTCACAGGTAGTGAACCTGGTAGTGACCTGTGACCTAGTGACCTGTGTGACGTGTTATCTGATATTAGAGAAGGTTAGAGGTTAAGCCTGATAACCTAATGGTTAGATCTGATCCAACATTGTGGGATGAGCTTTTATTGTACACAAAGTGGTCAGTTTCTACTAATAATAATAATTCATGGCTACTGATGTATATTTATGTTCATGCTCTCCAGGATGGTTGGAAAAGCTTTAGTCCATTTTAATAATACTAGAGATCGACCGAAACACTGTACAATAATCCAATATATCTCTGATGACAGGTTCCCCCTCAGCAAACCCCAGCTGGCCAACCAATGGGTGCACAGCCTAGGGATGAAGAACTTCCTCCCCACTGCCAACACCTGCCTCTGCTCGGAGCACTTCCGGCCCGACTGCTTCAGGGACTACAACGGGAAGCAGTTCCTCAGGGAGGACGCCGTGCCCACCATTTTCACCGCCGGCCACGACTCCACTAAGGTCAAAGTTCACTAATTAGTTTAATGAAACATTTAGAGCAGCACATTAAGGTGCTTCTTCAGAGTAGACTGAAGAAGCACCTTGGCCCATAGTGGCTAGTATCAACTTCTCAACTTGTTATATTAACCTGTTGTATTACCTTGTTGTATTGATGTATTAACTTATTATATCAACTTGTTAAAGTGGAAATGAAGCAATGAGAACTGTGACCATTTTTTGGTTGCTTTTTCATTTTTGGAAATGCATGGATTTTCATTAAACCTGAAATTCAAGTAGTTTCACTGGAAAATCACATGTTTATAACGACTTTCGCCACTAGGGCACGGCCATGTTTTAAAAACGTAGGCGCCACGTCATCAGAATGGTTAGCTCTTTAAACAAACATGTCGAATATTGGAAGAACAACCTTTTGTATTGCCCCTTGCTGTTCAAACGAATATTATCGGTTAAAGGAGAGCGGTAGAATAGTTCATTTCCATGCTATTCCTCTCAAGAAGCCTGAAGTGCTCCGAAGATGGTTAGCTGCATTGAAACGCCTCAGCCCCCCAATGGGACCAGCGCGGAGAGTATGTAGCGACCACTTTATAGAGGCTGATTACATTGAAGAGGGAGCTTTTGCTGAAGATGGGAGATTTGTTCGCCGTCCCACCAGTCGACTGAAGCCAGATGCTGTGCCAACTATTTTTAAATCGGACCCGGGCGCTGCTCTGCGCAGAGAAAGAGCGCAGAAATGTGCTTGCCAGGCAGAGGAACGAGAGGTACACTTAGCTTCTACTACTAGAGAAACAGAGAAATGAGTACACTCGATGTTTGAAGATTGTCTTGTTTGCAGACTAGCTCGCTCCATGCTCTTGATAATTTCTAATCCATCGCCAAAATAATCCATTGTTATCGGAAATAATCCATTTGCAAACACCGTCGGTTGCACTATTTTCGCACATTCATGTGCACACCCAAATGGCACGACAATTACTTGTATCATGAAATTAACGAACTGTAAGGCAGCGTGGAGCCCAGCTGCTGCACCCGTGTACTACTTTTCATAGCTGTAAACAACATCCTGTTGGCGGGCAGAGCCGGGAGATGTCAGTCATTGTCTCCCCCACATTATCTTATTATATTATAATAATTATATATATAATAATATATAATGTGCAATATATACATATCTTACACTGCATAGTAACGTATTTATTTGCAATGTACACACTCCTCAGGACTGCACACCCTAGCTCCCTTTTTTTATCTCTTCATGTCCTGTGTTTATGTGTTTGCATTGTATCTATGTATTTTTGCACTGCTTGGAGAGGGCTATTTTAATCTCAACGTACATGTTTACAGTGACAATAAAGGTATTCTAATTCTTCTAATTCTAATTCTGGCTAGATTCTGCTTTTGTGTCTCTTTAAAGACCATGTAAGCATGCAGGGAATTGATGGAGGGTCAGTTGACAGGAAGGGAGGAAGCATGTCAGGAACCAGAAGAAAGTCAGGGCAGCAGCACCAAGTGGAGGCCAGTACCCAGACTGACCTGGTTGAATGATGTCAGGAACCAGAAGAAAGTCAGGGTAGCAGCACCAGGTGGAGGCCAGTACCCAGACTGACCTGGTTGAATGATGTCAGGAACCAGAAGAAAGTCAGGGCAGCAGCACCAAGTGGAGGCCAGTACCCAGACTGATCTGGTTGAATGTGGAAGTGAAGGTTGACACATCGTCCTTGTGAGCAAAGGCACAATGACTGACGACATGTACAACATGCAGGGTGTCTTTAGTGACCACTCCTACTGCACATTGTTTGATGACACAAGTCTGGAGAACATCTCAATGCCAAGGGCTTCCTCACCACAGCAGAGTGAGGTACCATTCCTGTCTGTGAGGAGTGAGGGGTCAGTCCATGAAGAGAGGGCTGAGGAGGACATGAGTTTGGAGTGAAGAAGACATAGACACGAGTTTTGACGATGAAGAGGATGAGGAGCCTAACCTCTCAGATGACCGAAAGAGTGTTGTTTCTACCAAGCAACTTTTGAAACTGGGAAATTCGTGTCACTGGGAAAATTGTGGGAAGTGTTTGATGAAACCACCGGTAGTTTCAAAAAGTGGATTTGGAATGACGGTAAATACAGAGTGCATTGATGGCCACAGATACGTCTGGCATTCCCAGCCTCTGGTGAGAGGCCTGATGGGGAGCATTGTGCAGCGAGGTATTGAAGATCATAAGGTCAAATGTAAAAGATTTTTTAGTCAATTTGCTGCCGTTTTATTTGCAGCTTTAAATTATTTGCAATGGTTAGGCTACTTGTTTCGTTTAAAAAAACAAAAAAAAACACGTTACTGTGATATCAATTGTGAGACGCATATTCATTTTTGTAAGGAAATGGTCCAGGAGGAACGGCGACTTCAAGTTGTAAATCCCGCATCGCAAAACAAGCCTTGTATCAACTTCTCGTATTAACTTGTTGCCTCACCTTGTAGTATCAACCTCTCGTATTAACTTGTTGCCTCACCTTGTAGTATCAACCTCTCGTATTAACTTGTTGCCTCACCTTGTAGTATCAACCTCTCGTATTAACTTGTTGCCTCACCTTGTAGTATCAACCTCTCGTATTAACTTGTTGCCTCACCTTGTAGTATCAACCTCTCGTATTAACTTGTTGCCTCACCTTGTAGTATCAACCTCTCGTATTAACTTGTTGCCTCACCTTGTAGTATCAACCTCTCGTATTAACTTGTTGCAGTAACTTGTTGTATGAACTTGTTGCCTCACCTTGTAGTATCATCCTCCTGCATTAACTTGTTGTACTCGTTGTTTACCTTGGTGCGTGTCTGTGTAGTCTCTGCAGATCGAGCTTCGGAAGAGGGGGGTGGTAACCAAGGACACCAATCCGGCGGCTCGGCCGGCAACGCAAACCGGAGAACGGACGAGGGACGGGGCGAACCTCCGCAGGGAGAAGAGAGGGGCGGTGAGGGTGAGACTCACACACACATGAGATAGAACATGTTATATAGACACACACAAGGTATAACATACAAACCTACGCATGGAGCAACGAGGGGCGGTAACACATAACATAATAACATCTATAACATGTTACACACACACACATGAGGTGTATCAAATGTAACACATTTATAGCAACCAGTCTGAACGCTTGGACAATAATCTTGTGTCACGTTGCAAATCCTTCATCTCCTAACGTCTTCTCGTTGTGTTTGTTCCAGGGAGGACGCGGAGGGCGCGGCGGGAAGTACTCAACCAATGAAAGGTCAGCATCAATAACACTAACCCTGCATTCACACCAAAAGATGCAAAAAGTTGACGCGCGTCGTGATCCCATTCAAAGTGAATGTAGAGACGCGTTGCTGCTTTGCTGCCGCAGCATTTGCTGCCGAGAAAACGGGCAGCAAAACTTGATTTGCGGCGCGTCAAAATCTGACTTGCGGCGCGGCATGCCCGTGCCCGCTGCCGGGCACGGGCGAAGGGCGCGTTCACGTATTTTGCGGCGCGTCAAATGCTGCTCGAGTTGAAATATTTCAACTTTTGACGCGCCGCAAACCTTTGACGCGCCGCAAAACTTGATTTGACGCGCCGCAAAACTCAGGCGTCAACGCGTTCGGGCAGCAAATGCATCTTTTCGTGTGAACGCAGGGTAACAATGCAGTGGATTTATATAGCGCCATTCTAAATACTCAGACGCTTACAGAGTGGGGACAAAAGAAACATTCAAGTAAAAAGGAGGAAGGGGAGAAAGGGAGGGCGGTTCTGTAGTGAATGGATCTAAAGAAGGAGGGTCTGGGGGTTTAATGAAGGAGTGTGATGGCCTCTGTCCAGATGGAGGGAGTGTGATGGCCTCTCTGTCCAGATGAAGGGAGTGTGATGGCCTCTCTGTCCAGATGAAGGGAGTGTGATGGCCTCTCTGTCCAGATGAAGGGAGTGTGTTGGCCTCTGTCCAGATGGAGGGAGTGTTGGCCTCTCTGTCCAGATGGAGGGAGGGTGATGGCCTCTCTGTCCAGATGAAGGGAGTGTGTTGGCCTCTCTGTCCAGATGAAGGGAGTGTGTTGGCCTCTCTGTCCAGATGGAGGGAGTGTGATGGCCTCTGTCCAGATGAAGGGAGTGTGTTGGCCTCTCTGTCCAGATGGAGGGAGTGTGTTGGCCTCTCTGTCCAGATGAAGAGAGTGTGATGGCCTCTCTGTCCAGATGGAGGGAGTGTGATGGCCTCTCTGTCCAGATGGAGGGAGTGTGTTGGCCTCTGTCCAGATGAAGGGAGTGTGTTGGCCTGTCTGTCCAGATGAAGGGAGTGTGTTGGCCTCTCTGTCCAGATGAAGGGAGTGTGATGGCCTCTGTCCAGATGAAGGGAGGGTGATGGCCTCTGTCCAGATGAAGGGAGGGTGTTGGCCTCTCTGTCCAGATGAAGGGAGGGTGTTGGCCTCTGTCCAGATGAAGGGAGTGTGTTGGCCTCTCTGTCCAGATGGAGGAGTGTGTTGGCCTCTGTCCAGATGGAGGGAGTGTGATGGCCTCTGTCCAGATGGAGGGAGTGTGATGGCCTCTCTGTCCAGATGGAGGAGTGTGATGGCCTCTGTCCAGATGAAGGAGTGTGTTGGCCTCTGTCCAGATGAAGGGAGTGTGTTGGCCTCTGTCCAGATGGAGGGAGTGTGATGGCCTCTCTGTCCAGATGAAGGGAGTGTGTTGGCCTCTATCCAGATGAAGGGAGTGTGATGGCCTCTGTCCAGATGAAGGGAGTGTGTTGGCCTCTCTGTCCAGATGAAGGGAGTGTGATGGCCTCTGTCCAGATGAAGGGAGTGTGTTGGCCTCTATCCAGATGAAGGGAGTGTGATGGCCTCTGTCCAGATGAAGGGAGTGTGATGGCCTCTCTGTCCAGATGAAGGGAGTGTGTTGGCCTCTGTCCAGATGGAGGGAGTGTGATGGCCTCTGTCCAGATGAAGGGAGTGTGTTGGCCTGTCGGCCGGTTTGGGGACAGAGCTCCATGGAGATAAACCTTAGTCGGGATGATCGTCACCAACACGTGATTTAAATCACGTGTGGAACGGTGTTCAGCCTTTCATCGTCCGTCTCCTGCAGACAGACGATGGGCCCCAAGAGCAAGCTGTACGACGCCAAGGGCGTCCTGATCTCCAGCGGGAAGGACATGTGCGACTGCCTCGACGTGGACTGCATGGGCTGCTTCTACCCCTGCCCCGACTGCGGCGCTCGCAAGTGCGGCGTGGAGTGCCGCTGCCACAGGAAGTGGCTCTACGAGCAGGTGGAGGTCGAGGGCGGCGAGATCATCAGGAACAAATTTGCTGTGTGAAGACTCCAGAACGTTCTGGAACCTTTAGGGCCCAGGAACATGGAGGAGGGAGGGGGGGGGGCCCTGAGGCACTGAGGGGGCCCCTGAGGCACCGAGGGGGCCCTGAGGCACTGAGGGGGCCCTGAGGCACTGAGGGGGCCCTGAGACACTGAGGCACTGAGGTCCTCGACCAAAACAGAAGTTTCTTTGAGTTTGACACACTTTAACTCTAAAGACACCTCTTCTGTGCTGTATATTTCTTTTGTGTTGTATGAATAAAGATCAGTTTGGGATATCTGCTCTGTCTGCAAGGGACATTTGTATTATAGGTGTTAGTTGAGTTTTGGCACAAACAGTAAATGTTCTGATTGGTAATGCATAATATGGGCTATCTATTATGGTGTCAAGTATCAGAATAGCCATGAAATACAGACCCTAGTGAATAATCGTCATTCAAATCTCATTAAGAAAGGGGAAGACCAATAACTAGTATTTGTATTTTTACATTTACTATACTTACAATTCATTCTGTAAAAGGCTTTTTGCCACAACCTTGTCTTTCAATGAGCACTAGATTATGTCAGCTGTCCAGATCGGGTTTAAAATACAAAGACAGCTGCCATGTTATGAATAGCAGTGTTTAGTTTTGACTTATGCAATCTTACAAGATGATCATTTACTCAGAATTCAGCTGTATAAAATATACATCCCGATGTGATTGGTTGAGGTGGCCAAAGGATTATTTTAAAGGCTTATAACTGGAGGGCTGATTGAGGCTGGCATTGTCGTTGTTTTTAGAAGTGTTGTTTTCTAAGCACACAATCTCACAGCTTTATTACTAGCAACACATTGTATTTGACCCCGATTATGTGTATTATGTGTGCATAATACACAAGGCCTTGGGGGTGGAGCCTCTTTCTGCTTGTCGGTGTCAGGACGGTACTGGAGGCAACAATTAGCTTGTAGCATCTCTAGTGTTTCCTTGACCTCCTGACCACGTGCCTGGGCGTGTGCACGTGCACAAATTAAAAGTTATAAATACTCTCCATTCTTTTTTTCTAATCTGGATACTGTTATACATTTTAGAAACAAACACATTATGCAAGTGGTTATTAAGACCTGGTGCCGCTGTACTGCCCCCCGTTCGGCCCAACCATTACCCCGTCATAATTACATTACAGCTCCGGGGCTCGTTAGCGTCAGCCTCAACACTGAGGCAGGAGGAGACTGGCTGCCGCCTATTAGATTTGCGAGAGGTTACAAAACATCGTGGTACCCTTAATCTTTCCTTTGGCGCACTAATGACGATACATTGTGTTCTTTCAAATGACAGATGAAGTTTGGTCTGGCTTACTTGTAAAACCTGTTGCATTGCATATTTTAGGAAAACAATTTCTGCAAAGTCATCCTGCTGTCCCAAAAACCGAGAGATATGATTTATTTGAATTGATGGTTCCTCTGTGCTGACACAGAAGTCAAATAGGCGGCATTCATGAATTGCTGACAAGCTTTTCTTAAACAAGCTAGTATTACTGGACATCATACCAATGAAGCCTTAGGCCTAGGCCAGTCAAATGAAAGCAACACATTTGATTGTTATAGCATAACAATCAAATGTATTGCTTGCATTTGAAAAACAAAACAAGCAAGTCAAATCCAGAATCACTGGATCTATTAAGTATAATTCTTAATAAAAGTATTATACTTCCAGCAAAGTAAAATCCAGCATCACTGGATAAATTAACTATTATACTTAATAGTTAAATTGAGTATAATAACCCATTAATCCATCAATTGATCGAGAGATGCTGGATTTTATTGCTTGTTTTGTTTTTTATTTTGTTTTGGGCGGAACCGTCTTGGAGTTCAGAGTTCAGAGCTCCCGGATGGACGGTGGTCTGGGGAGGGCGGGGGGGTCGATGGAGGGCGGGGTCCCGGCCGAACGCGCAACCTCCTGTTTCCTGGGCGCCGGGAGCAAACCATCCGACCTCCACAACCCCGATCACAGGACGACACAGCTCACCGCACACCAATCACAAACCGCAGCACAGTCAAAGAAACGATCGGTGTATGTGAAGGCGTTTTTATTGTTCACTGAACATTGTAGCGCTGACTGGGTACGATACACAGAGGGGGGGGGGGTTAACAGCTAACAGACGTCCCAGAGAACTCGTTGACAGTCGGTGTTGCTGCTCTGACACAGGGAACACTTGCAGCTGCGTGCCACGGGGTAGAGGACGCCCTCCAGACAGCCCTCGAAGTGCTTCACCTCGTAGGCCCAGTCCCCGCTGCAGGTGTACTGCTGGGGACGCTCCCCGGGGTCCATCGGGTCCTGCCGACCAAAGCTCATTAGATGAGGCCTCCTTCTTTGTTTAGAATCCTTACCTTGAATAGTTGTGGGCCAGCACACACACGTGTGTGGATGAGGCTGAGGGTTGAGCCTGGGTGGGTGCTGTGCTCACCTCCTGGTAGCACTGGCCCTCACACATGGTGGTGTTGATGGACTCGGTTCTGACGCAGCTCTTCACGGCGATGGTGGTCGGGGTCGGGCGGCAGGTGAAGCTGCATGGCTGGTCGGCCCACGTCATCGCCAGCACTGCTGCTATGACAACCAGCTGCATCCTCGGCTCGCTGCAATATGGAGCCCGACCACAAGGGGGAGATCAGCCTGCACATCACACAGCAATCAGAGGACGGATGAACGGCCTCTGGCACGGAACCTGACACACCGATGGAGCTATGCAGTGTTCTACAGCAGTTTGCAGACATAAAACGGCTCTTATGAGCTGGCAAAGTGCAGGCAGAATTTTGTCTTTGACTACTTTCTGTCCTATTTTGAAGAGTATTTCCTTCACCATCACCAGACAGAATTTACAAATTGTACACATTCTCCCATAAGATGAGGATGAATGCTTTAAAAATGCATTGTCCCACTTTTAAATGTTTTTTGCGAAACCTTTGTTGAATATTTTATGTCCTTTTTCTAACTCAGTCAAAAATGCAAATACATTATAAGAGTTTGCAAATTCAAAATATTCTACACATCTAGTGCATACATATAATCTAAAGTATTTAAATGCTCTCAGCACCTATAATGCATGGGCTTTAATGCTCTCATAAGCCCATTTAAAGAGGAATCTAATTGCACAACCAAAACGGACTATAGATCATCTTTGCCTATCTGTTCCCCAATCCCACTGCCAGACTCACCTCAGAGAGCTCTTGTGTAGTGTGCGTCTCCCCAGACAGCCCGTCATCTCCGAATCATCACCGACGCTCAGGATCTTAAATAGTGTTCCCTGAGAAGGCACTAAGCCCTGCAGCCTTGGAAACAGGTGTCAGATACCTGCAGACAACGCCTTGTTTGTAGGCAACAACGGAAACCTCCTCCAGAGAGGGAAACAGAGCCGTGTCTCAAGGTCTCACCTCCTACACACCACAGGTCAGTGTCTAAAGTCTGCCGGTGAATGGCTTAAAGGAGCAGACAGCGGCCCACACAGCGACAGGGAGTCTTCCACTGTGCTCTCACACAGCGGCGTTTGATTCAGCCCAGCCGCAGACACTGCTGGTTTGAAGGAAGCATCGAGGACATCAGGGATTCCCCAGCTTCATTGGCCTCATGTTCTGCCGTCACTTGCTTTAATTAAATAAAACGCTTTCTTGGGGGATACAGACATTGTTTGATATACATTGTCCTCTCTCTGTTTAATATTCTGGTTTGTTTTCAACCAAAGATTTCAATGTGTTAATGTGTGGACTTGAACATTGCAACAACTAGAGACTAACAACTGAGCCCACTGAGACAGTGTGCAACATTACATATACCGTGCAAGGATTAAGAGATCACATGTTGAAGTATTGTCAATATCTGCTGAAATAAAAGATGTTATTGAGCAATAACAGGGTCTGTCGATTACGGCTATGAGAACGGTATCGCCCCCAATACAAACATGCTTTCCTCTGTAGTACTCTGTGTACTTGCTGCCTCCATGCTGTGTGCAACATGCCTTTTCTTGACCATAGCTCTGCTGTTGATTCATAAAACCCTGTGGAGCGTCAGAGAGGAGCGGGTTCTCAGACACACGGGGAGCTGCCCTCCCTCTCATCTCCCTGCTCCCGACCGAGCGAGCAGCTGGGGGGCGTCTCTCCGTAGTTTCCTCTCTGCTGCTGCAACGCGGGCCGCGCTGTCTGCAGGCAGGGCGGAGGACTCCCCGGGGCTCCACAGCGCGTGCCTCTGAGCGCTGCTGTGCTGCCAGCCCTGCATGTGTCCACAGAGAGCTCTCCTGGCCCCCAGCGGAACCCCACACCTGGTGAGGCCGGCGGGCTCCGACTGTCTGGAGCGTAGCCTCCTCGTTGCTGGGGTTGTTGCTGCCCCTTGTTGCTGCCAGTCACTGTTACTATTCTTCCATCGTATTCATCAATAGTTTACATTTTACTAAAAGTATATATTTATATTAATTAGAGTATCTCAAACGTCTCTTTATGTGAGATAACAAAGTATTGTAATTTCCATGGGTTTAAAGCGCAGAACACATACAGTGCGTATAGTGATTTACTGATCTACATGCTCTGTAGGGATGTGGATAAACCCACCTTGACGAGTCTGTTGACGTGTGTGTTGACGTGTATGTTAACACTTCTGTTGAACTGGAGTCGGTAGAAGGGTTCAGTTCTCGACCAGATCATCCCAATAATCCAGCGTTCTTCTTACGATCAGTATTGGGGTCGTGAATGTTGGCCTGAACCTCATCGTGTTCAGAGCAGGACATCCTGGGCTCCGTCCGGGTTGGAGAGGACCCACGTGTTGTTCAGGGGGACGGGGGGGGACGGGGACGAACTCGCTACCTCACAGGACGGCAGCTCTGTGAGGTGGAGTTGGGGAGGACATCAGACAGAACCAGCGGAGCACGACGTGGTAAGGCTCTTCAGCTGCATCTGGATGACACAGCTCGTTCTGCCAGGACAGCTTCAGCATCAGGAGCATCTGTTGTCTTCTGGAGTGTTTCCTCCTGCTGTTGAGGTTCTAAGTCCTGCTCTGAGTTTCAACATGAGGAAGATTTACATCCCAGGTCCATCCGAGCCATGAGCTCATCCCAAGCTCTACAGAGAGGTCCCTGGAGAGGTCCTGGAGGGACTCAGGACCAGTTCAGGATTAATGGGATACTCTCATTACCCAGGACCCAGATCTGGTTTAAACCGGCCTGCAGTAGCAGATCAGAGAGCAGGTACACTCGTATGATAACTCAGAGTAAAGCTCTGTTTGCTCTGCCCCCCTTACCCTGCAGGCCTCCATTAGGTCCTCACCACCCCCCCTTTAGCCTTCAGTCCTCCATCAGGTCCTCACTGCTCTCCCTGGTGCTGAAGGAGTCTGATGGAGTGTGATGTGTATGTCTGACGGAGTGTGATGTGTATGTATTCATTACCTCACGTAAGCGATGCTGATCAATGCCCAAACAGATAAACAACATGCATTTGATTCTAGTTGTTGTGCGGTGGCCTGTAGTTTGTGCGTTGGTTGCCTGTAGTTTGTGCGTTGGTTGCCCGTAGTTTGTGTGTTGGTTGCCCGTAGTTTGTGCGTTGGTTTTCCCGTAGTTTGTGCGCTGGTTGCCTGTAGTTTGTGTATTCATGCAGCACAACAACAGGCCGGAACACATGGAGAAAACAAACAGCTTTTCCATTCGAGTATTTTAGATCATTGAGCAAAATTTCTGAACAGGCCCTTATAGCCGGTGTGTCGCAGGGAGTTCATTTGATTGAGTTGATAAAACAGCGAAAAGGACGCTGGGTTCAGCGTCATCCAGTGATGAGACAGGGCAGGGCAGAGAGGAGACTGCAGCAGAGCGCAGTGACCGCCTTCGGCCACTGGGGGATGATCGCACTCCGTCTGCGCTGCGGTGCATCCAGATCTTCAGTCTGCCGAGGGTCTTCATCACGCACAATAGAAGAAAAGGAAGGGTGTGTGTGCGTATAGGTAGGGCCAGACATATGTGTGATGCTCCGACCCACCGCGGGCTATTCCATAAGCGGGGATAAACTTTTATCCATCCTTTTGTTTTCCTGGGCGGAGCGGTCGATGGCATCTCGCTGCACACCTGCCCGCTCGGAGGGATGATCGATGCAGCGGTGCATGTGTCTGCGGTAAGGGGGAAGAGATCCTGTTGAATCGAGAGGAGAGAGGACGTCGAGACGCCGCCAAAAGTGTCATCGTGGAGTGCGTCAGAGCACGGATGTGGAGTTGATATGTTAGCCGGCTGCCTGCGACGAGGGATTTTAATATTCCCAAAACAAGACGTACATTTGGGCAAAGCGAAGAGCTGCATCCTCCCCTACCTCCAGCTCATCTTCGTAGGGGGCTGAGAGCCTCCTCGGCCCTGTAACCAGGTGAGTACTGCAGGCGGGAGGCGGTCTGACAGAAGCGGGAGCATCTCGTGCGTAATGCATCTCATACCGACAGTTATTGTACCTCCATGATGATGCTGGTAGAGATAAAAGGCTGATCTTAATCATAATGATCGTTATCATAATCATGATAATCATTATAATAATACTCATATATGAATCATAATAATCTCAGCATCTCGTGATGATGATGGAGTAGTTTGCGTCTCCTCTCTGAGCCGCCTGCTCCTCGCGGACATCAGAGAAGAGCATCGTGTTGTCTCACTGCTCTCATCATGTTGTCTCACTACTCAGAGAGGAGCAGCATGCTGTCTCACTGCTCCCATCATGCTGTCTCACTGCTCCCATCACCTTGTCTCACTGCTCTTCGTCTCTCTGTTCCCTCAGCTTTAATCGGAGGAGGAATAAAGTCCTTCTGAATCCCTGGAGGTGAAGATAACAGATCGGATTTTCTCCACCCCTAAAATGGCATCCAGGACTCCGGAGCCGCCACACAAAACCTGAGAACGGCTCCGAGAACGGCTCTGAGAACGGCTCTGAGAACGGCTCTGAGCTCAGCGTCTGACTAAACCACCTGATGGGAACCGGAGGCTGAGCAGCCTTCTCGCTGACGGCCTGTTGATCCGACCAGTTAGGGACTAGGAGGATAAAGGGCGTCCCCCCCCCCCCCCCCCCCCCCAGAATAACACCTGACGGAGCTGGACGACACCACCCACCCTGTTGAGTGATGCTCGTGACGTCATAGACCTCGAGGCCTGGACCCTACTTATCATCCGGTCTCGTGTCATGTTCCAGATACCATGGACCTTGCCCCTCAGCGTCCCCTCCACTGAACCATCAGCCCGGTGAGGTCGACTCCCCGGGGCGTTGATGTCTGACGCGCCCCGCGTGCGTCCCGCTCAGCCTCAACTCTCACCCCGGTTCCTCCTCCGTCGCGCGCAAGCCACTTTCTCCCGCTGAGCGCGCGGACCCCCCACGGGGCAGCATGGAGTTCGCCATGATCAGCGCGGACAACGGCTGCAACAGTCGCCTGCCGTACGGGTACGCGCAGCAGTCGCGCGCCCGGGAGAGGGCGCGCGAGGTGGAGCGCCAGTCGCGCGCGGCGGCAGCGGCGGCGGCGGAGGGTGACGCCGTTGGGGAGGGAGGGGGAGGCGGGGGTGGAGGGGGGGGTCACCCGTCTCACGCCGCCTCCTCCTCGTCCAACGCCAACAACAGCAGCGGCGGCGGCCCCGCCTCGCGCCACGCCCCCTCATGCGCTTCGCCCCCCCAGCAGCGGCACGAGCAGCACGCGCTCAGAGCGCGGAAGAGGCGACGCGGCGGTGGCGCGGGACGCTGGAGGAGGAACCGCGCGAGCCTCGGAGGGGACCTGCGCCACTCGGAGCTCGCGCTGCTGGGGTCCGGGGACGACGGCATGATAGAGGAGGAGGAGGGCGAGGGGGAGGAGGAGGAGGAGGAGGGGGAGGAGGAGGAGGAGGAGGAGGAGGACCACAGGGGGGGCAGCACGAGGGCGAGTCTCCTGCGCGCCATGGAGGAGGATGGAGAGGAGACGGACCGCCGGCCGCAGTCCGGCTACGAGCCCGCGTACGGCGACGGCTACGGCTGCTGTGAGCGTGTGGTGATCAACGTGTCAGGGCTGAGGTTCGAGACCCAGATGAAGACGCTGCTCCGGTTCCCGGACACCCTGCTTGGCGACGCGGAGCGCCGCGTGCGCTACTTCGACCCGCTGCGCAACGAGTACTTCTTCGACAGGAACCGGCCGAGCTTCGACGCAATCCTATACTACTACCAGTCGGGTGGGAGGTTGAAAAGACCCGCCAACGTGCCGTTCGACATCTTCTCGGAGGAGGTGAAGTTCTACGAGCTGGGCGACGAGGCCGTGTTGAAGTTCCGCGAGGACGAGGGCTTCGTGAAGGAGGAGGAGAAGCCTCTCCCGGAGGACGAGTTCAAGCGGCAGATCTGGCTGCTGTTCGAGTACCCGGAGAGCTCGAGCCCCGCGCGCGGCATCGCCGTGGTGTCCGTGCTGGTCATAGTCATCTCCATCGTCATCTTCTGCCTCGAGACGCTGCCCGAGTTCCGGGACGAGAAGGAGTACCTGCAGCCGCGCGGGAACCTGAGCCATGCGCAGCCGGACAACGGGGGCTTCACGCCGTTCAACGACCCCTTCTTCCTCGTGGAGACCGTCTGCATCATCTGGTTCTCCTTCGAGTTCGTGGTGCGTTTCTTCGCGAGCCCCAGCAAGGCGGACTTCTTCAAGAACATCATGAACTCCATCGACGTGGTCTCTATCCTGCCCTACTTCATCACGCTGGGCACGGACCTCGCGCAGCAGCACGGGGGCGGCGGCCAGCAGGCCATGAGCTTCGCCATCCTGAGGATCATCCGCCTGGTGAGGGTGTTCCGCATCTTCAAGCTCTCCCGCCACTCCAAGGGGCTGCAGATCCTGGGCCACACGCTGCGCGCTAGCATGCGCGAGCTGGCGCTGCTCATCTTCTTCCTGGTGATCGGCGTCATCCTCTTCTCGAGCGCCGTGTACTTCGCTGAGGCGGACGAGCCCTCCTCGCAGTTCACCAGCATCCCCGACGCCTTCTGGTGGGCCGTGGTCACCATGACGACGGTGGGCTATGGCGACATGAAGCCCATCACCGTCGGCGGGAAGATCGTGGGCTCGCTTTGCGCCATCGCCGGCGTGCTGACCATCGCGCTTCCGGTGCCGGTGATCGTGTCCAACTTCAACTACTTCTACCACCGGGAGACGGACAACCAGGAGGAGCAGCCCCCCGCGGTGGCGGAGAGCCTGCCCCCCGGGTGCCCCTACTGCCCCGACCTGCTGCGGAGGTTCAGGGGCTCTCCGTCCGGCTCCTCGCTGGGCGACAAGGCGGAGTACATGGAGATGGAAGAGGGGGTGACGGAGTCGCTGTGCGGGCTGGACAAGAGCCCGAGCAAGGGGAACGGGACCGAGATCAACCGGAAGAACAGCAGCTCCAAGTCGGTTCAGACTGACGTGTGATGTTAACAGAGATTACTTTATAAGACCTGTGTGCGCTACACAGTGAGGGCCCTGAAGCGTAAAGTTGGACTCGTGCGTCGAGATCACTGCAGAAGGCGAAGCGCGCATGATACCTAGAACACACACACACACACACACACACACACACACACACACACACACACACACACACACACACACACACACACACACACACACACACACACACACACACACACACACACACACACACACACTATTCAGAATGTTTTGCCAGGTGGAGCATTTAAATAAAAAGTATCTAGGAATTAGATCAATTAATTAATTGATTAATTAACAATCACACGCTAGTCCGACTAGCCGCGTGTGGGGTCGATACGTTAGTCTAAAGGTTTCATACTATGAGCCACAAAAGACCGGCTAATGCATTCGCACTTTATGAGTTGTATTTGTCAAAACGTGAACAATGGGAGTTAGTTTTTGCTCATATGCAATAAAAGTCTAATTTGTTTGCACTAAAAATATATATAAATATTTTCTGGCAAACGGGGGCGAGAGGCTGCAGTTAAATACAGAACCTCCAGACCCTCTGAAGGACGACGTTGGAGACACATTCTAAACATCTGACTGAAACCTATTTCTGTTGTTCCATCTGAGAAAGCACACGACAGCCAAACACACGCACTAGACTACAAGCACAGGGTGTGGGTCCGAGGGCCTGCAGGAGAGACCCGAGGGTCTGATGTGGTCCAAATCTATAATGAGAACAATCCGAGTTTAGAATTCATGTTCATCATTCTAATCTAACCAGAGCTATATCCAATCAGATCCTTTTCCAACATTCATAATAGGCCAGAAAAAGCTTATGAAGAATGGCTTGCAACGCCAGGTTTTATGGCCTATTCCCGCTTTGGCGCCAACATCTCTACCCGGTATGATGACCCTTTACGCGGAGCCCGATGGAGAGGTACGGCGACATGACGTCGTGGAAACTCGTTGGTTTGAGAACTTCATCCGTCGTCCGATGGACCTCTGGCACAACGTTTCTTTTTTTCTTTTCTTTTTTTAACAAGAGGACAATGATTATCTCCAGGATCAAAGAGGTTCTTCGGAGTATGGATGTCTTCCAAGGTATGTAGCTTCCTACTGTACACATTCATCTCCACTTTGAGAACTACATGACGTGGAAATTATGATATGAAAATATCTTCCTATATGTAGGCCCTGAACATGTGTGTGTGTGTGTGTGTGTGTGTGTGTGTGTGTGTGTGTGTGTGTGTGTGTGTGTGTGTGTGTGTGTGTGTGTGTGTGTGTGTGTGTGTGTGTGTGTGTGTGTGTGACGGCCATCTCGTGCCATTGAATGGTGAGCCATTGCGCGTGCGTAATACACGCGTCACGCGCCGATAAGAGCCCCGTGGGCCGTTTACGCACAAACAATGCCTAATGTTTCGTAACTCAGGACGCTATGAATTGATTGTATTTCATTCCAAACACATACATCTCAATATTGATTCTACCTAAAGTTTCAGAAATGTATTTTGATACTCTTCGTTTGGTCCTGTTCTGTAAATCGTTAACAAACTGCATTAATTATGCATTGTGCAAATCCTTTGTCCACGCATGCCATGCAAGCCAATATTATTACGAAAGTGTACTATTATTTTACAATGTGTGTGTCGTTGATGACACCTGTAGTGCACACAACCTGCAGAAACTGGGTTAGCATTTTCCATATGAAACACACACAAACATTCTCACACCAGATACATGTGTGGCACCGTTTAGTGTTTGGACCGGGCTGTGTTTTATCCGAGGAATAATCCTATAACATATCATCCATTAGATAGTGTTGAATCAATGAAGCCGCCCTGAATGGTGGGGAGACACCCGATTCTGAGCCGTCCTCCAGCCTCTCTCTCTCCCGACCCGTCCCCCCCCAGCTTGATTACATTAGCCGACTATAGGCGCAGGGATTGTGTTGCTAATCACGCACATCATCTGGTCTCCATTTCACTCTCACGCACCACAGCTACGGCCGTGGACGCAGTGCTAGAGGTGTACGAGCACAATATGTACGATAGGTTTTTATTCGATTATATTTGTTCAGTGTGGATATTGGTTTGTACTGTAAAGACCCGGTGTTTTCTAACATTCAGAATACACACAGGGCTAATCATTGAAAACTTAATAAAGTACATAGTTGCCTGTGCACACACAGCACACAGCAGTAGATCCGAGACCACGGTGGATTACATCGGCTGTCACAGAGGATCAGAGATGTGGAGAGACAAACGGGGAGAAGCAGCCTAAAGGGTCGACCTTTCTACCTGGAAGCTCTTTCTTTCTTGCTTCTCGAGAGCAGCCTTACATTCTTACCGACAGTTTACAATGAGGGTACATTAATGAACAGTTAATAAGCGTTAATTAATGTACAAGGTACAAGCATTAGTTATGTAGAATTAGCAGGGTTAGGGTAAATGGATTAGGTTATTGTGTTAGAAGGTAAGGGTTAGTGGGATATTTATCAAATAATGAATAAATTAATACCTTAGTTCTAATGAAACCCACTACCTTAGTGAACACGGACATCATTAGTAAACAATTTCTAGACCATTGGTTAACTGTTAGTTAGTTTATGCTTATTATGGCTAAAGTAATGTTAATCTGTGGGTAACTAGTTGTATATAATAAACAACTAACATATCTTGGCGTGATAGAAGCCAGTGACTACAGATCGAGTGTTGTATGAAACTAAAGGAAAACCTTGGAGGCCAACACATACCGACACATTTTATCTCAACATAGATATAAAATATACCCAGTTATCAAACACCAGTTTAGTATCACTCAACATAGAACTGGCTTTTATGGGTTTATATTTACCCACCATTGGCAGGTTAGTCAAAGTAGCTGGTTGAGTGTATGTGCATATGCACATGTTTAAACCCACGTATGGTCACTTCAATATTCACTGTGTACACAGCCTCAGCAGTGGATCCATCTGTGAGCCTGGTATGGATAGAATTATTGCAGATAAGCCGACATTGATTTGAATATTACGATTGTAGAAGTATATTGCGATTGTGTCTCTCCTTCTACCATCAGTACCATTAGTTTGAGCGAGTTTGACTTGGCTGTTTAAATCATCTCAGCTCCACGTTGGGTAACGCCTGGAGGTAGTCGGTCATTCTCATGACCAAAGGTTGGAGAGGTGGATTGTATTAGGGCTCCAAGCGACGATCACATGACGTGGTGTTTTGGTAGGACTGTGTGGGCCACATGACCGCCTCTCACCATTCTCCCATCAGCCTCCCACCGACCGAGCCTCAGGCTGCCGATGGAACGTGGAAACGCGTCTGAGATGGGCCTCGTATCGATCAGGGTTACATAAGGACCTGCCCTCCCACAACGACGCCAACAACTGGACTTGGTCGAGCTAGAACAGGATTAAGACACTGTGGAAAATGTGAAAAAAAACATTCTCCCTCTAGCCCTCTCTCGCTCTCTCTCTCCCTCTCTCCCTCTCTCTCTCTCTCCCCCTCTCTCTCCCTCTAGCCCTCTCTCCCCCCCTCCCCCCTCTCTGCACTCGTACTTTGGAATGACTCTATGCTTTTATGTGGAATGAGTAATACTTGCTCTTAGGGTCCTGTGTGTGTGTGTGTGTGTGTGTGTGTGTGTGTGTGTGTGTGTGTGTGTGTGTGTGTGTGTGTGTGTGTGTGTGTGTGTGTGTGTGTGTGTGTGTGTGTGTTAATTCAACACACTGGGGCCTCCGAGGCTAAAATGATGAGTCATGAAACAGAGATAATTAAATCCACGGGCATGGTACATGAAGCTCCCGATAGGATGCGTTAGTGTACAGTAAATACACTGGTGCTGCCTTTAGTTTAGATGATGAGGATTATCAGAACCTCCTGTCTGTCTCTCTTGCTGAGTCTGATCAACATGTTCCTCACACACCAGTTGTGGTCTTCACTGCTCCATGTCCTTCCAGCGTTGGCTGATGGTGGAAAGACATCCTCTCTCCCAGCATCACTGAGCTGAATCTAACCACCAGCGTGGCCACATCGGCCACACTTAAGCTATAGCGCTATAGCCCTGTGGCCTTTGTTATTCCACGCTGTGTGAAGCCCTAGTAGGTGATTCCCGGTTCTGTTGTCCACAGACTCCCACTGCCTGACGCACGCGGTTCTAAAGGCTGAGGGGTGGAAGGCGTTGTTTACCTTCGTGGCAGCGCCTCATGCTTCGAGCTCGGAGACAGAGGCAGTGTATCAGGCAGCCATTCTGAGGTTGATTTGCTTTCATTTGATGTCTTGCAGTCTTGCTTTACATGTTGACTCCCAATAGTATTGTGCTCCGTATACCAGTATTCATGAAAAACACGTTCAGCAACAGCAAAGTGTTCATCATATTATTTTGACTTACAAACTGATCCATGTAAGTGGTGTGTGTATGTATATACACACACACACCTCTTACATGGATCAGTTTGTAAGTGTATGGAAAAGTAGCTCCTTAACTTTTTAAACTTGTGCCTCATGGTGAGCATTATTCACTTGCATTTAGTTAATTCACAATTTTGACTTGAAAAGGAAAAAGCAAACATTTTAAAAAAGAAAATATATACTATAACAAATTTATAAAATATATTTTCTCCAAGTATGAGTTCAAGGCGTATCCAGATGCGTACAGAACAGCTTTTATGGAAGCCTTTAAGGTACGTTGGGCTGAGTGACCACAGCCCTCTTAGGAGTTGTGTGTTACCTCCAGGCCCTCACAGTAAATCCTTTCTGCTCTCAGCCTGGTTCTCCAGTGGGCCTCTGCCCCCGAGTGACTGCTGGCCGCGCCGCACCGCCGGCACACCGCCGGCACACCGCTGGCACGGCCACACCGCTGGCACGGCCACACCACCGCCCTGGTGGAAAGTTCCCAGCCTTCTTTTTCTTCCTTTTTACAAATAACAAATAGTGGTTTGTTGCGTTCTGTCCCCTTCCTGGCACCACATCTAATTATGTGGGCCATAAATCTGCCTCATACTGTAAATGGTGTAGAGTGGAAAGGAAAATATCACAAATAAACATTGGAAGTTGCAAATATTTACTGATGTTTCCCGGCGAAGGTCTTAATCAAAGCCGTGAATATTCCACCCCGACTAATCAGACAAACGTTGGATTTGAATTTGACATTTTCTAATAAAAAAATGAATTCGCCTTCCCAGCTGCTATTTGTTTAGTTTGAAAACTGACATATCATAGGCCTTTCTATGGAAGCATATATGTAGCAAAATTCAAATGGCAATGCAATTTGCAATTTGCAATTCAATAAGTAATTACGTTATGCAATTGACAATGCATTATGCAATTTCATAATGTAATTTGTAAATACGTTATTCAAAGTGTATTTTAAAATGCAAAGTGACAATGCAATCCTCAATTAAATTGGCAAAAGTTATAACAATAAAAATACAATAACATTTTGTCAAATTCTTTGAGTTCCTTTATTCAAATTGAAAAGCTATAGCGTCCCCGTGATTGCAATCCACTTCGCCACGCTCCGTGTGTTGCGATATTCAAATGACATTTCAATCCGCAAAACGGAATCCAAAACGGAATCCAAAGAGGAATCCAAAGAGGAATCCAAAAAGTCAATATGCAAAGTGGCAAACGTATCAGCCACCAGCGGGAACTACGTCACTTTCTATTGTGTCAGACTGTTTTATGTGTGGGGGGAGGGAGTTCCAGAGCCTGGGTGCTGAACAGCTGAATGACCGGGCACCCATTCGTAATGAGTCGTGATGTGGGGATACATAGTAGTCCAGCAGAGGTTGAGCGGAGGGAGCGGGAGGGAGTGTATTCTTGGAGGAGGTCCCAGAGGTAACTGGGGGCTAGGTTGTGGAGAGCGTTGTAGGTGAGGAGTGGGTGGAGACGGTGGGTCTCCCGACCCTATGTTTCGCACCCAGTGCCTGTAGCACTTTGGAAATCTTTGTGTTTACCACACTGGCGTCAAAACGTACCCGTGAGGATAAGTCGTCTATCCTATCTCCCAGAACACGCACTCTATCTACTGCATCTGTGTCTTCAACACGATTGTTCTCCACATCATCGGCCAAACTTCGGAGCGTATCAATAATCACCATTGGTGACCATGGACCTGACACATACGAACTAGAAGTGAACAAGGAAATTACGAGCAAGTGACGTAGTTCCCGCCCAGACGCTGATTGGCTGATACGTTTGCCACTTTGCATATTGACTCTTTGGATTCCTCTTTGGATTCCGTTTTGCGGATTGAAATGTCATTTGAATATCGCAACACACGGAGCGTGGCGAAGTGGATTGCAATCACGGGGACGCTATAGCTTTTCAATTTGTATGAAGGAACTCAAAGAATTTGACAAAATGTTATTCTATTTGTATTGTTAGAACTTTTGCAAATTTAAATGAGGATTGCATTGTCACTTTGCATTTTAAAATACACTTTGAATAACGTATTTACAAATTACATTATAAAATTGCATAATGCATTGTCAAATGCATAATGGAATTCCAAATTGCATTGCCATTTGAATTTTGCTACATATATGCTTCCATACCTTTCGTTTCTAAACAATGTATTTTAAACTATGGTAGACCTACTATGATATCATTGGTGTTTCGTTTTTAATCTATGTTTTTTAAACCATGGTACTATGATATCATAGGTGTTTTTATTTTTAAACTATGTATTTTGAACTATGATACTATGATATCATAGAGGGCCCAATATTGCATTCCTCTCACTTGTTCCGTTGTGATTATGGTCAGTGGAGAAATACTGTGGAAAAAACACTGCCAGCCAAAGTGTGTTCTGCTGGAGAAGAATAAAACACACGATGCAGCCGTAGCATTAGCTCATGAATGACTCTAGAATAAATGTAGGAAGAATAGAGAGAAAGAGAAACCCACCAAGTGACCTCATAGCAGAAGGTAACATGTGCATTGGATTGTGTAGAAGAGAAGCAGCAGTATTATAAACCCAGCACTTGGATGGCTGCAAACTGCAGACTGAAATCTAATTGAGACAAAACACGTTGGCTGGCCCACATATCGGCTCCCGTGATGTACGCCGTGTTACCAGTTCTGTCTGAACGCTGCACCAGAGCTCTCTATAGACGTATATATCTCCATCTATCTATCTATCTAGCTAGCTAGATATAGTGATGCCCATTATGAAATATAATGGAATATTTTCTGTTGCATCACACATTTCATCTTCATCACATCAGCTTCCATAATTCATGTTCTCACACAGAAATCCAAATCCAATGAACAAGAAGAAGGATCATAATCCTGTTTCATATCCCGGCTCCAAAGAGCCTCGGCCTCCCTTCAGTAGTGGGGAGAGTTGTGTCTACACCAACATCAGGGGAGAGCCTTATTATTAGTTATCTCAATGTTTGCCTGTGACTCTCCGGTGAGCTAATTGGAACTCTACACCTCCCCTCAGTGCCAGCTGAAGAATTGTACGTTGGAGGCTAAAAATAGATGGAGCGTTTACTGCTGTTGCAGGGAGGAGGTTTAGTGATTCAAAGGAACCTGGTTCCTTGTTGTGTGGTGCAGGAGTGCTGCAGTTGGCCTGTCAATCATCCGAGGCTCCACAATACAGCAGAGAAGACAACGCATGGAAACCCTTTTTTCAATTGTTGAAGTTCAGAGTAATGGCAATCCTTCCACATGCATGGCTGGGTGTGCGTGTGCGTGCGTGCCTGTGTGTACCAGGCTCTCCGTTGTTGCTTCGAATCCCATCAAGCCTGATCAAGAATACTATTAGAATATTAATGCCCAAGGGGTGGGGGAAGTTATGGAACACAGTGAATAGGAGTGTTTGGGCTGAGTGTAATCATTGCCATGGCAACAAAAGCTGGAATCTGTGATAGGAGTTATTTGTCTATGGAAAGCACTATCCTCAAGAGAGAGAAAGTGAGAGTAAGTGTGTGTGTGTGTGTGTGTGTGTGTGTGTGTGTGTGTGTGTGTGTGTGTGTGTGTGTGTGTGTGTGTGTGTGTGTGTGTGTGTGTGTGTGAATAGTTCCTGTGTTAGAAGCGTGTGTGTAATGTGTGTTCCTTCTGTAACTGCTTTTTCCATGTCTTAACTCTGTTTGGAAAAAGTGTGTCAGAGTCGCGCCGGGCGGCCCGGTCCCAAACAGGACGCTGGCAACAGGAGCCTAAAGAATGACGACCCTCTGCTGCCGCTCAGCAGAGCAGCTCGCTGCTCGGTCGTATGTTTGGCCAAAGTGACCCTTAGGAAGGCTTGTTGATTTAAGATCGGGCCTTCTGAAACACATCTGTCTCTCTAACATCTGGGGGACGTGAGGGCCTCATTATTCATACAAACACAACCAGTGTTAACCACATCCTGAAGCCGCCGGTCCTGCTGCCACTCAGAAGGACATCAGTCAGACCTCTCCTTGAACATTGTATCTTATTGACTGATTTGGACGCTACTTTCCCCTCTACATCACATGGGAGTGTTGTGTAGTTATCCAACATGGGTGTAACACACAGGGGTGAGCACGTTCTATTTTGACGCATGAGAGAGAGCCCTGCCATTGGCTGGATGGTTTGGAGATGGGCGGGGGGGGGGGGGGGGGGGGGGGGGGAGACATGATGATGCAATGCCTCTCTCATATCGCCTGGGGGGGGGACCTTTATTCATTAGTTTATTTACTATGATTATTATTAAGAGTATCAGTATAACAATCATCATTAATAACCTTATTAATGCAATTATTATATATTATTATTATTTGTCAATGCAAGTAAGGAGGGTTTGACCACATTAAACCCAAACCTGGAAGTCCAGGAAGTCAACAAGCAAATACTAATACGCGGTCCTGTTATACAAACACAACAGAACAGGTTCATTCAGCAACTGTTATATCATAACATAACATAACACTCATTTGACGACTATTATAACATAACAGGTTCATTCACCGACTGTTATATCATAACAAAACATAACAGGTTCATTCACCGACTGTTATTTCATCACAAAACATAACAGGTTCATTCACCGACTGTTATAACAAAACATAACAGGTCCATTCACTCTTAGAGCACCTTGCCCACAGAAGCAGTGTGCATTGTGGAAGAGCGTCGTCATGGAAACTCCTCAAGGCCTGCCCACAACTAGCGCAGTGGTGTGTGTGTGTGTGTGTGTGTGTGTGTGTGTGTGTGTGTGTGTGTGTGTGTGTTAGAGACACAGACAGACGGATAGAGAGAGAGACAGACAGAAAGAGCTGGACAGAGGGAGAATAAAGAGAAACAGACAGACAGACAGACAGACAGACAGACAGACAGACAGACAGACAGACAGACAGACAGACAGACAGACAGACAGACAGACAGACAGACAGACAGACAGACAGACAGACAGACAGACAGACAGATGTTTGAACTGGTTTTCCCTAAAGCATGCGTAGAGGGTTCAGACTCTGAGAACATCTGAAATCCTCCCAGGGAAGCAGAGATTCATGAATTAATTCAGAAGACGGTTTCTTCATCATTTAATATTGAAGGAAGTGACATTTTATAAGTAACTCATAAGCCAGAAAGTCTTTCCTTTCACCTTTCACTTCCTTAATGTAGTCCAAACTGTTCTGATGATATTGGCTTCTGCCTGCAGTCGCTACAGACACGTCTTCGTCTTCCAAAGGGATTATCTAAACCTAGTTTAGATCACCTGTGCTAACCAACCCGTTGTTTCACCCTCCCTTCAGAGACGTGATTTGTAGTGAGAGATTCTTTCCTCCCGACCTTTGAACGTGCCCGTCTCTTGCAGACATCTGTAGGGCATATCTCCCAGAGTCCCACAAAGCCTTTAACTAAACACATGATCTCAACACAACATTGCTGCAGTGCTCAGAGGACAGACAACTCGTTCTATTCACTCCTAGTTTGCAGAAACAATTGAAACATTTATTTTTGCAAGTTTGAAGTGTGCATGTAAGGAGTCAATGTCCACCTGTTGACAGCCTGTGTGTGTGTGTGTGTGTGTGTGTGTGTGTGTGTGTGTGTGTGTGTGTGTGTGGTGAGTGTGTGTGTGTGTGTGTGTGTGTGTGGTGAGTGTGTGTGTGTGTGTGTGTGTGGTGAGTGTGTGTGTGTGTGTGTGTGTGTGTGTGTGTGTGTGTGTGTGTGTGTGCGTGTGTGTGTGTGTGGTGAGTGTTTGCATAGATATGTCTGTGAGTGAGTGCTGTGAGTGAGTGTGTATGAAGGCTTGTGTGTGTGTGTTTGTGTGTTGTCTTGTGATATTCTGGTACTTCCTGTCCTCCCAAAGCGAGGCTGGTTCCTGCAGCCTTATGATTATCGTTCTGTGGTGGTGGACCAGCAGCTAAACAAACAGCAGCTCTAGGGCTGGGAGTTGGGCCTGTCCTCGACGACTGATCTGTTTTCATCTGAGACGCGTCAGGGTGATTTATGGGCCTCAGAGCGGGGCTGTAAATCACATTCCCTGGCACCTCCCCTCAGATGCAGAGTTCTACATGTGATCACGTCTCCCTGGGCTATTTACAGACAGACTTCTAAATATCTCCATTATGTGTTATCTTCCATCGGAGGCCGGCCGTATAACCAGCGTGGCTGTTACTCTGTGATTTAAAGACTTGGGTCTGTCTGGCTCTTTGTTCGAGCACATTATCATTTACTTACATTATTAAATAGAAATATGATGGATAGATGATGGAGGGGGGGAGGAGAGAGAGAGAGAGAGAGAGAGAGAGAGAGAGAGAGAGAGAGAGAGACAGAGACAAAGACAGAGACAGAGACAGAGACAGAGACAGAGACAGAGACAGAGAGAGAGAGAGAGAGAGAGAGAACGTTATTGTGATTGCATTCCTTCGAAGCCAAAGCCAGCGGCTGCCCGTTACCATAATCAATGCTTAGAGTTTATAGTTTAGTGTCTTCTTCAAGCAGAGGAACTCATTCTGGTTGTGTAGAAGATTCAATCTTCAAAATGCTCAATAGATCTATGGAATACTATGACTTTCATATATGTCTCGTCTATGTGGTATGTGTGGTCTATGTGGTCTATGTGGTCTATGTAGATCTATGTGGTCCATGTAGATCTATGTGGTCTATGTGGTCTATGTAGATCTATGTGGTCTATGTAGATCTATGTGGTCTATGTGGTCTATGTGGTATATGTGGTCTTTCTGTGCGTCTATGTAGATCTATGTGGTCCATGTAGATCTATGTGGTCCATGTAGATCTATGTGGTCTATGTGGTCTGTGTGGTCTATGTAGATCTATGTGGTATATGTGGTCTTTCTGTGCGCTGCTCCCCTGAGTCTCCAGTCACTCCGTGTCTTTAGGTGAGATAAGGGGAACAACATGCTGTCGTATCCGTGGCCCTCGCTAGCAACAGACACCAACAGGCCGACTCCAGAGTGAACCGGTTGGGTTCTGCCTCTTTAAGTCTGGTCTCTGATGTTGAAGCTGGAAAAATATCTCCAGAAATATCGGCTCTAAATCCAACGAGAGGCCGCAACTTGACCAGGAGAGTGGTTCTCCGTTGTGATTGGTCTATGTGGGTGCGACCTCGCCTGGCCCTTGGCTCACCACAGAAACTTCAGACTGAATTATGGAGAGGAGTTAACTCAGGAGCGAACTTAGGAGCTAACTCAGGCTGATGTGGGCCTGCGGCCGTAGCTGTGGTTAGCAGCTGGATGGTAGCAGCAGCAGGGAGAGGCTAGCTAGCTAGCTGGGCCAGGGTGTCTGCTTTCAGAGTCTTGGCGTACGGACCGCTAGTTAAGAGGGCTGGGACGCTAACAGGCTGAGTGGGGCTGAGACTTGGCCGGCAAACTGCTGACAGAGAGAGATTCTTCTTTCTGTCTCGTTCAGTCATTAATCATGAGATTATTCGTTATCATGGGTAGACGTGTTTGAAATGGCCACTTATATGTAGCCTAGGTTACGATATATTTTTGTTGATTTTGACATCTACAAAACTACTAAGTCTCCAGCGCTCTAAAATCCTCTCAATATAGCAGGTAATGCCATGATGCATCCTTAAGTACAAGACCCGTAGCAGAACGTCTGGAGGGAGAAACCGTTGGACGGAACTACGCAGCGTTTCCTGTTTGGTTCTGGATATCTTCTTAAGAAGAGAAACACATTAAAAAACAACCACACACTCAGAGATCCCCTGTTCGCTCATAGCGACCTTAGGAACCTACATATGACACTAGAAGGTTCCATGGTACTAGTCTGTGTGTCTTTAAGGGCTCTTAAAGGAACAATACAGGCTGAAACACCTCGACATCGTTAAGATCTTTCGCTTGGTAACTCGTGTATGTATGTATGATGTGTGGAATGTTACCCGGTGATCAGTCAGTGGTTTAGTCAGAGGTCACAGGCGTATCTGCTGTGCCTGCAGTGTTGGGAATCTAGAACTAACAGACTGAGTTCCAAAGACGGTAGAGGATCAGATCAGTTCACCAATCAGTGATCCGCCACATCTCGATGGATGTCATGTTGATTTGATCGTCATAACGACCATGTTGCTGTGCTGCGTTGCAGCAGCAGACGTCTGGCTGAGAGAGCGTGGCTCGGCCTCCAGGCCTCGTATTCTGGAGAGTTAGGGAACAGATGTGTAGTCAACGGCACGGCGCATTCAGAACTCCTTACAGATACTCATAACGAGCGAATCATCAGACAGGGCGGAGCTATTACAAGGAAGGCACACTTAAAAATACTAAAGGTTTGCAGTTTTACTTTATTACATTTATTTAATTATAGATGAACCTACACACGTGTGCTTGTGCCTTAGTATATATTCATGTGCGCGTATTTGCATGTGTGTGTGCCTGTGTGTGTGCGTGTGTGTGTCCATCCTAACCATTTTGGTGTCTACGCACGTAGACTAAAGCAGAGATGTTCTGAGGAATGGGGGAGAGTCTCCATGATGCTATCTGACTTCCTCTGCGTGCCCTGGGTTTGGCCTCAGTAAATTGCAGCTTCAAAGTATCCGAAGCCATTTCCCTGCAAGGCTTCAATAAGAATACATTATCAAAACATTCGACATTCAAACTTTTTGAACCTGGAAAACATCGGGGCTCTTTCTTCACTTTAAAACGGGCGCCATGACAGCAGAGTGGCGTCTTAATGCACTGTATTTACACAGACCTGGTGGGATTACATTACGATGGGTCACTGGAGACACGTTCTGGTCGGCCTGTGTGTGCTTGGCTCTCAGACGCGTCTCATATATAACTGGATACTGAGTCTGGGCCGAGCCAAACAGTGGTTTCTCTGAATGAGCCCCCATTACTCCAAGCCCTCCCTCCTCCTTTACATCAATGAGAGTGCAATGGATCGTATCCATTGCACTCTCATTGACGTAACAAGACGAGGACTAACACACGCACACACGATCACACAGGGATTAGGTAGCATCAGATGGGCCTGCAGTCGTACCGTTAGCATCAGGCCCCTGGCTCTCTCTCTCTCTCTCTCTCTCTCTCTCTCTCTCTCTCTCTCTCTCTCTCTCTCTCTCTCTCTCTCTCTCTCTCTCTCTCTCTCTCTCTCTCTCTCTCTCTCTCTCTCTCAGTGTGCGTGCGTGCACGTGTGTGTGTTCTGAAAAGCCAGCGTGCATGTGTGTGTGTGTGTTCTGATGCATGTGTGTGTGAACGCTGCAGGGGTGTGAGGCAAGAAGCCGAAAGAAGCATCAGCTCCCTGCTGCCGTTGGATTAGTGTCAGCGCGCAGGAAGCAGCGGCGCCCCGCCCACAGAGCCCCAGCGGCGCCCCGCCCACAGAGCCCCAGCGGCGCCCCGCCCACAGAGCCCCAGCGGCGCCCCGCCCACAGAGCCCCAGCGGCGCCCCGCCCACAGAGCCCCAGCGGCGCCCCGCCCACAGAGCCCCAGCGCTCCGTGTCTCGGGGCGCGTCGCGCGTTTTCCCTTTCCCTCTGGGCTAAGCCCCGGATATTTCAAAAACCTAGAAACGCCCCTGTCTCACGCCACAAGCGCTTCAAGGCAACGACAGACGACGATGATGATCTTTGGTTTGACGCGAATAACTGGAATAATTCATCTCGTCGTCAAGTTTATTCATACGTCGTCACATTGTATGTTAATAAAAGCTTGAACGTTCCAACGAATCGTACAGCAATACTACGACGGAGCGGGGAGGTATGCGCCACAAGGCCATGGAGTCACATGAAGATTTACTGAAGAACCGTGTAGAACCAACCCAGGGCTTAGAACGCACCTTATCTCACGGGCTGACAGACTCCACTGATCAGAGCCGGGTTATGACTTGATTACGTCAGGAAAGAGAAAAGTGTGTCTTATTGCTGCACTAAAAGTGCCAGTGAACCCAGAACCGTATATTTTTGTTTTAATCACGTCTTCTATGATCTTCAATATCATAATATAGGCCTATGACTGATTGTCACTATTGCAAATTCAAAAGTATCATTCATTGGGAAATATGCAGACTTCTAAATATGTCCTTAATAAATAAAGTATATTTTCCAGCAAATAGTTGGTTACAACAGCCATAAGTGAATGAAGCATTAATGTAGAGTATTAATCAGTTATCTATAAGGCAGTCTGGCTGCCGGCTCTCAGATGGGACCTCGTCTCCCCTGGCAGGACCCTCCCTGATTACTGGGGCAGAAAGGCAACGTCTGCACTCCATATTAATCTCATTTTAACCGCGCTGATCGACTGATTGCGTTCCAGGCATTAGTCAGAGCCAAACAGGGTTTTCATCCTGTCAGATAATTTGTGTTTCTAGGAGCCGAGCAAATAATATGGGCTAATTGTTTATATTTTGAGACAGCATCTGCGTAAAATAGGAATCAACTTAACCACCATAGATTGATGATTCCTGAGGTGTCACAGTAGAGCAGGTGAATCCATTCCTAGGTGTGTGGTTTTAACACAATATAATATAATAACATCATAATACAATACACTTCTGGAAGGCCAATCCTCAGCCTAACGTTCTGAGCCCAGTGTCATGGCTTCTTATTCCAGAACAGGAAACCTAGTCGATGATCCCTGGCTTATAACGCTCAAATTCAACAACATGTACGAGCTAAAGCATCCCAGGGCTGCTGTGCGTGGTAACCATGGTGATAACACATCCATCCTCCTCTCTAGAACTCTTGCTAGAAACACATTTGTTTGTTGTTCTGCTTCGGAAGTTTGACCAGCCACCATGGACAGATTCGTCAAATTTGTCGAATATATCAGTCATAGGATGTCGTAGGATAAAAGCATTATTGATCTAGTATCAATCAGCACTGACTACAGATATGTCCAGGCTGTTTTCAGCTGCAAGCCAGTTGAAATGTTACACATTGGCACCGCTTTAATGTGCTCTGGAACCACAATGGAAGTGGGCCACCTAGCTGCTGATTTGCAGAGTTGACTCTAAACCCCTGGATTACCTGCTTCTGTTATTTGACCTAAATCCATGAAGGTGTCGGTAATATCTGAGGTGTTCCTCCACACTGTCGGACGTAGCAGGAGACCTCCGCTATCTTCGGCTGGCAGGGGACATCTGTGTGAGTTCATTTATTCACGGCTGCGCCGTCTCACCGGCCGGACGAACCAAAGCCACGGCGTCAGACGCTGAAGGACCCCTGACCGTGGATACGCTGGGCTCTCCCCAGGGGGTTCGACACAAACAAAGGACGTCAGCTCAAAGCTGTACACGGTTTACTTTGAAACCTGCTGGAGTCCTTGAGTGAAGCTGACACTCAAAGCAGAGCACATCCTAGTCTCTCCAAATCGCTGATTCCTCTTATCAGCCATTTGGAGTAGTCTCTCATATTAAAAGATATAAGACAGGGTTACTAAATCGCCCTCGCTCGCTCTCCTTCTTCCTCAACACACTCACTGCACACAGAGATGGGAGTGGGCAGCATCTCTGCTATCCCTTCCCCGGCAGGAACGACTCACTCATGTGTGTGAGCGAGGAGAGTGGTTAGTGGACCCGATAGAGGGGTTTGGTGATAGCCGGGTCAGGCACGCGTGTGTGTGCGGTTCACTGGAAGGCACACTCGCTGTGCGGTCAGTGACTTCATGTTTCCCGGAGATAAAGAGCAGAGCTGAGGAGGACGAAGACAACAGAGAGCGCGAGCGCTGGGGCGTGCGAGGGAAGAACGTGTGATCCAACATGGTGGAGATATGACCTGCTCCTCTTGAGAATGGGGCGCCAGGTGACCACGTGTCCAGGCGTGTTCTGAACTGAACCGCTCCAGCAGGGAACAGGTGCTCCTTAACATTAATAACAATAATTACCTCACTAATGATGGTGGTGGTGGGGGTAGTAACATTAGGACCATTTGTATTCATATAATATCACGTATTATGCAGCAATTCGGATGAGCAGTTTTTTGTGCAATCAAGTGGTGTAGGGACTGAATTAATGAATACAGTCTGCATGTACTAGGAACCAAATTTAATTCAGTCGTTTTATTGATGAATTTGTGTCTTCATCACGTTTTCAATAATTTTGGCTTTTAAATTGTAATGAGGAGGTTGTACTGTTTGAGGGCTGGATAGGTCATTATTGAACAACAAGGACTTATTATATATGTTGTTTATTTGATCTCATATTGCCAGTATCAGGTGGTAATATTAGAGATTGCATTTGTCAGCCTTGAATATAAGTAGGGATTCATTCCTAGTCTTGAACGTGGATAGTATCATTAGTTATGATCTCGGTAAGTGAGGAGAAGGAGGAAGCAGGAAACTGGAGAGAAACCTGGGTTAGATGATCTTTAAAAGAATGCAATCGATAACAGTTGAAGAATTCGACTGATGGAATTCTATTCAGCCTGCTTTGATCCCCTCGTGGCCTGAGCTCAGAAGTCCTTCCCTGTCTGTTTGTCTGTTTACGTAGTCCAGGAGTCCTTCAGAGGACGCTGACTTCTGTGGTTGTGGAAACAACGGCCGTGTTGTTGGAACGGCTATTTTTAGAGAACCGATTACATTTCTGGTACATTAATGTCAGCGGGATTGAAGTCTGTGACTGGGTATTCATAACCTAAAAACCATATTCTGCACGGAAGAACTCGGCAAGAAAAACCCTTTCAGGCCGGCATAATCTGTTCTGATAGTCCGCTCCGATTTAATCAACTCAAGAGAGCTCACGGCGCCGTTTACACCAGAGGAAGATCGTGATTTTACGACCGTTTTTGCATTTTGATAGTATCTAGATTCAGAACGTGTTTACACAACGCGCTGAGACCAGTCTCAACCGGTTTGAAGCAGGGAGGCGGCATTACTTCGGACAATGCCCTGGAACGTTTTCCTAATGGAAACGCAGGGTCAGGGTTCGTAGCGTCGTGAGGACAGCGGGTCTGGAGCAGAGACGACTCAGAGGACCGTCGGCCGGCTGTACACCGACCGGGACACCGGAGCCGAGATGCCTCAGACACAGAGACCACAGCCCTGCTGTATACAGACCGGGGACACCAGAGCCCAGACGCCTCAGACACAGAGACCACAGCCCTGCTGTATACAGACCGGGACACCAGACCCGAGACGCCTCAGACCGTAGGGCCTCAGACACATGGGACCGCAGGGCGCGGGACCGCACTATGTTTCCGCTGGAGATTATAGTTAGAAGATAAGAGCGGATCGATCAGCACGCACCCCCTCCGGGGGTGATGTTGACAACGGCTGCTACGCTCTCCCACACCTGTTCCCGGAGGTGTAGCGGAGACATCGTCCTCTCTGCACCCTGATCTCAAAACGCTCTGTTTTAACCGTACACTTCAGACAGCGTCTATGACTGCATCAAAATGCATATTGTGGAAGAATCAATACCACGGTTCTACTCATTGTATAAAGAATACACTTAGTGACTGTTGGCCAAGTGCCCTGAGGCTGCTGACCTCTCTACTCCACTGTCACTCGGTCTGCGTCACTAAGAGAGACCGCCGCCCCCCCACTCCTCCCCTTAACACGCTGAATTCATTAATACATATTGTACTCCACTGTCACTCGGTCTGCGTCACTAAGAGAGACCGCCGCCCCCCCACTCCTCCCCTTAACACGCTGAATTCATTAATACATATTGTACTTATGGCACCGAGCCAACGTCTCTCATCGCCAACCGTCGCCTCATTCCGTGATCCCAGCGTATTACAGAGCAGCGCGTTGCACCGTCTGCAGCTGCATGTTGGTGATCAGCAGCGAGGCCGAGCAAGGCGTGCGTCTCCTACTCACAATACTGCAGTAGAGTCACAACAAGCAGCCACGTTGTGGTGCCTTTGTTTGGGTTCCTCCCCTCCACAAACACAGTGATGATCAGAGCCGGCACTCCCCATTACCCTCAGCCTTGACTATGGGTGATTCAGTCTGCTGGGCCTTACCTACAGGTGGAGATGCTATCTGCTGAAGTGTTCCTTCGCTCCACGTCGGTGGAGAGGAGGAACGCAGGTTGTTGAAGTGCTTGTGACCAGGCATATGTGGCACATTTAAAGCTAATGACCTGTTTTGTTAATTTGTCTTTATTTTTACCAGCGAAGCAGCGAATAAGGCCACGAGCAGAGCGGATCCTGTGTTCAGACTGTCGTAGTAATTGCCTTGCGCCGGCTGAAGCAGTAATTGCCTACAGAATGTCTGCAACTCCTCAGAGACGCGTGTATGAGATGCTCAAATTATGGAGGTGGAGAATTATACACCAGCTGGTCTGCTTATACGCAGGGCTGTCGCGTCCGCACGCGTCTCAATAACCGCAGACACTGACAGCCACACATGACAATCATTCACATGACGCTCCGCTGCGGAATCCTACATTTAAAATATATACGGTGTGTCAAAAAGGGGGGGAAGACCCTGGGAAATAGGCCTGTGGAAATAAGCACAAACACGCACACATACGCACACATATGCACTCACATGCATGCACGCACACAGACACGCACACACAAACACACAAACACACTACTTCCAACAATGTGCGTCAACAGCACATGCACGCACCCACACGCGTACACAAACACACGCACACCCCTCCTAACAACGTGCACGCCCCCCATCAGGGCGGGGTGCCGGGGTTAATGTCCGGTAACGGCGGGACCCCCGGAGCGGAGGGCGGAAGTGTGGACACCAGGGTGTTCAGGACATCATGAACGAGGCTTAATGGGCCAGTGTGGGCCCCATTACCCATAACAGAGGCCCTGGATGCTGAGGCCGGTCCCCGAGGCCGGTCCCCGAGGCCGGTCCCCGAGGCCGGTCCCCGAGGCCGGTCCCCGAGGCCGGGCCCCGAGGCCGGCAGGGCGTGGTGAGGACGGCCAGCCACTGGGCCAGCGCTTTGCTTCGGGGGCGGGGGGGCTATGCAACACTGTCGCTTCCTGCCTAGAATGATGATTGATTAGATGCCCTTCCTGTTCCTGTTTCTGTTGCAGTGTGCCCAGCGGAGCAGTGTCGTGCCCCCCCCCCCCCGTCTGTCCGTCCGTCCGTCCGTCCGTCCGTCCTTGGAAACTGAGGAGAACGAGCAGAGCTTTGTGACCGGTCATCCTGAGAGCCAGTGGACACCGGAAAGATGGAGGACGTTTATTGGGAAAAGAGTCAGAGAGGATCTCTGAATGGAGACGAGCTCCGAGCGCTGGGAGCTGAACAGTGAGTCACGGCCCAAACGATTGCCTTAAACTAACACAGAAATATATACGCAGATGTACGAAGAGACGATGTTTAGAGACTTATACGAGTTCAAAGGTGTTTCTTTCTTTACGTGAAACCAGTGTGTCGTAAAGGGAGAGAGATGTGAATATTTTACTATGATAGAGAACTATGTTTGGGTGTAATGTTGACATGTTTTCCTGGGTCTGCTTCGTAGGTGTCTTGGTTAGCCGGCAGCGGGATAGCTCTCGCTGCACGGGCGCAGTAAGCAGTATGACTGGATCTATTTTTATCTTGTTTTGTATCCTCAACCAAACACGCGCTCGCCAATCTCTTGTTTCTCACCATTTCATAACTCAGATTCCCACGACAAACCGATAGTACAACGAAGGGTGGGGAGAGAGCAGCGAGAGGGAGAAATACAAGACATATCCGGGCGACTGATGCAACGCAGTCCATAAAACACGTTCCTTACAAATCGATCCACCTTAACAAAGATGTCAGGCACATGTAGACAAACATGATTTTCTGCCACATTTACTTTTATCACAGAGGTGGTGGAAAATCCTGGGCATTCGATGCCCAAAGATGAATCTAAAGATGAAGAACTTTTTATCATTTCTTTTCTCAGATGCAAAATGTAGAGCTGCCAGCTGCTGGCTGAGGCGTTTCCACGTTAAAGTTAATTGTATGCAAAGTAACATGGAGGTGTGTTCTATTCTATTTTTTTAAACCTAGCCTTGATAATTACATAACCAAAGGTGAAACCCTGTCTGTTGTGGACTTCTGGAACTTGTCGTGACATAATAGTTGCACACTGAATAGAACAAATTGTAAATACGCAGATGTTTATACGTGTGTGTCTCTGATGTGAAAATAGAGTACTTTTTGAGAGTTTTCCTTCTCCTTTCTTTGACTGTTACTAACCTTCATTCCGCTGTGTTGTCTGTGTCTGCCGGTGATGAGGCAGTCTGTCGTACACGCTAGAGGACTGCTGCTCAGCATCCTCTGTGGTCATGGTAACGGCAGCGGGGGCTTTGTTAACCATCCCATCATAAATGTCACACCTTGTGCTCTACGTCATTCCCGACCCGGAGCGCTGGCAATCGCCGGCCACTCTCCTGGTTCCAGAAGCATCCTTTGGTCTGAAGCGGTCTTTGTAAACTTTAGGGGTTTACGAGTGTGGAGGTGATTGCAACACGTTTTCGATGTCATAATGAGGAGGTACATATCAGTTGTGTCAATTTGAACTTAGTTTGTGATCACATTAAGGCAGTTCAAAATGATGGATAAATATATTTGGTAACACCTTATGAAAAGGGTACATTAATAAACCGTTAATAGACATTAGTTTATGCAGTGATAAGCATTATTTTAGCATGGGGGTTATGGTTAGGGGTTGGGTTAGTGCTTTAGGTTTAGGGTAAACACCCTTAGTAAAGGTTTTACTACTTTACTACTACCATTAGTTAACTGTTAATTAACGCGAGTCAATGCTTAATAGTGCAATAACTAAACTTATCGATGGCTCATTAGTGTACCCTTGTTGTAAAGTGTTGCGGTATATCTTTTTCTGTTGGCTGGACTGGCCACACCTCCTGGCCGCCCCATTGGACAGCACAGTACCAGGGTGCTGGGCCCCCTATATAACACGGTTACAAAATAAAAGTTTGATGTGAGTTTTTGTGTTTGGTTGGAAATATAATGGACTTTATTGATCTTAATACCTAGAGACCCAGACTAGAATGTGTAGTCGTAAAGAATTCAGGGTCGGGATGGAGATCTCCTCAAGCAAGTGAAACCACATCAGGGGATTTATGATGGAGCTTTTAGTTATTTTCACAACATTTGCAATTCGGGGAATAAAAAGGCCTGTTTCATAAAATAGAACATCAAATACTGTAGCTTGTGTCTTGTAGTCTTTATAAAGGATTTCATTTTTCGCTTTCGCCAGCTACGATCTGCTTGTTATTGCAACCAAGTCTCGCTCAAGGATAATTATCTCTCTGAAATCTTGTTGTGAGAAATGTCCTTATTATCATTCAAATCTAAACTCTCCTTCACCCAAATCGTTGAGACAATATTAAGCGACACTTTATCTCCTCCAACAACACAAACTCTTCTTTCTCCAGCTCTTACTCAAGTCTCGCGAGACTTATCAGAGAGAGAGAGAGAGAGAGAGACTTGGACGCAATAACAATCAGACCGGATCAAGCGAAAGGTGAATTAAAAAGGATTATTTCCCTGCAGGGCTCCTTTCTATAACGTTAGAATATAATCTGAGCCTGTCAGTGTCAGATACAGGCCCGTTAAGAGGACGTACAGTGACAGGGTGCTATGCCCCAAAGGATTACATGGCCGCCTGACTCCCGGGTTACGGCCGAGTCTCTCTCCCCCGATTCTCAACCAATTAGTCCCCGAGACCCAAAGGGGAACGAGCACTCTGGCTCTTGTTGTTTAAATAAATTGTTTAAATAAAAGATGCTACTAACTGTTTGCGTTGCTTGACGACCAGCATTAATTATCAGAGGATTGTGAAGATGATCTTTCCTCTAAAACCTTCACATGCATTCAGTCCGCCGAGACGTCTCAAACACAGAGGCAGCGCATGCCTCCGTCTGCGCTCGGAGGACGTTGGTGGAGAGGAAAACAGGACATCTTAAAAATTCAAACATTATTCCAAAAAAGTATGCAGAGGAAAGTTTAATCACGAGACATTTGGATTCACAAGCAGTCCTCCCTGCGTCTCCTGATGAACGACGGCGCCGTCCGGTTATGAAGGCAGACCCTAATATGCTTAGAACCATCCGATGGTTTTCTAATCAAACAAGTTCCTGTAAGTATATCGCAGAGTTCTAAGGCTGAAACTCTAGCCACATGTTGTTGATGTTAAACCGCTGCAATCTGATCTGCAGTGTTGCAGCTTTAGGAGAACAAATTTGTTTTTATTGTTTTGTATCATTGCCCACCACTTTGGAAGAAACTAGAAAGAAATTAAGAAACGAAAAATAAACACAAAAGTTGAGTGAGGAATCAGATAATTGTAATGCATAGCTTCAGGGTGGTTTCACTCGATGAAGGGCTAGTCTACGAGTGGCTTCTTGGTGCACTCTGAGGGACTTACAGCGACGAACACAACACAATCAATCAGGCCAGTCAGCCAGAACTTCTAGAGACAGGGAATTGTCTGCATTACGTTGAGGATGAAATCCCTCCCAACCTTAAGTATTTATTATAGCACATCTCTAAAGCACAGAGGCCCTCGTGACGAGAAGAACACAATCCTGAAAATACTAAAACAACCGAGTGCCAACAGGGAGAACAACCGAATACGTCTTAGGAATACAGCATCTCTCTATCGATCTAGAGTCCAACCAAACAGACCGAACGACAGGAGAGAACTGACGGACCCTCAGCCATCACATGTCTCCCTGCCGTTGTCTCCATGTGTGTGTGTGTGTGGGGGGGGGGGGGTTACTACATTTCCTTCTTTCTTTCATTCTTTCTATGTTTTCCTGCCTCTATGTCTTCTCAGATATGCGAGCTCTCTGAATGTGAGATGATAAAATACTATTTCATTAATGTTAGACGAGGTGGTATTATTCAAAGATTTAACCAATAAGGCCATGCCTATTGATTATGGAGCGCTTTCTGATTATTGTTGTTCAAACTCCAGTAAAAACAATGAAGTAAAAATAAATCAATCCTAACAATGGATTGGTCTACGGTACGAACTAGCCTAACTTACAGTGTTTGGACTGAGATGACGCAGAGGCATGTCATATACAACCTTGATGTTCTGGAAGTGTTCAAGTGTCGCCAGCTCGCCCCTCACCACGCCCCCCGCCCCCCTGCTGAGAGCCAGCGGCCGCAGACCAGCCGACCCGGGGGCGCCTGACGACCCCTCCAGGAGCACCAGGGTGTCCGTGAGGGCCGCCCTGTAGCGGTTCTACCTGGAGGGACACCTTTAGAGAGAGGGTGGGCAGGCGGGCAGCGAACCCATGAGTCAACATATCTATGCAAGGTGGAGCAGTTGGATCAGCCAAGGTCCCGTCCCGTCACAGCGCTAGTGCAGCGGTGGTTCCCGTCTCTGCAGAACTCTGTGATTCCACCGTCACACGCTGGGTGGTCCCGTCTAGAAAACATCACCGACACTGCGTTCGGCCCCGCCTGCACATGCCCCCCCCCCCCCCCCCCCCCCCCCCCCCTTCGCTCCCCTGGGCGCTCGGTGTTCATTCTAAGCTCTCGGTGTTTACACTCTTATCACAACGAGTCATCTTAGACCTCCATGACTTCAGTATAGATCAGCAATGGAAATGAAATGGATTAAGGATGAACAAACACACAGCTGCTCCCTTGGTTGAGGAGGTTTCCCAGCGTTGTCCGTTGAGTTGTGGCCAGCCTTGCGTTAATTCTGCATGATGCTTTGTTGTGGAAGAGCGCGTCCCACTGATGTGTGTTTGTATCCCTCCCCCACCCCACTGTGTCTGTCCTGGAGCTCGTCATCCAGACCCTCTCCTCCTCCTCCTCCTCCCCCCACCCCACTGTGTCTGTCCTGGAGCTCGTCATCCAGACCCTCTCCTCCTCCTCCTCCTCCCCCCACCCCGCTGTGTCTGTCCTGGAGCTCGTCATCCAGACCCTCTCCTCCTCCTCCCCCCACCCCACTGTGTCTGTCCTGGAGCTCGTCATCCAGACCCTCTCCTCCTCCTCCCCCCACCCCACTGTGTCTGTCCTGGAGCTCGTCATCCAGACCCTCTCCTCCTCCCCCCACCCCACTGTGTCTGTCCTGGAGCTCGTCATCCAGACCCTCTCCTCCTCCTCCTCCTCCTCCCCCGCTGTGTCTGTCCTGGAGCTCGTCATCCAGACCCTCTCCTCCTCCCCCCCCCACCCCGCTGTGTCTGTCCTGGAGCTCGTCATCCAGACCCTCTCCTCCTCCTCCCCCCACCCACTGTGTCTGTCCTGGAGCTCGTCATCCAGACCCTCTCCTCCTCCTCCTCCTCCCCCACTGTGTCTGTCCTGGAGCTCGTCATCCAGACCCTCTCCTCCTCCTCCTCCCCCCACCCCACTGTGTCTGTCCTGGAGCTCGTCATCCAGACCCTCTCCTCCTCCTCCTCCCCCCCCGCTGTGTCTGTCCTGGAGCTCGTCATCCAGACCCTCTCCTCCTCCTCCCCCACTGTGTCTGTCCTGGAGCTCTTCATCCAGACCCTCTCCTCCTCCTCCCCCCACCCCACTGTGTCTGTCCTGGAGCTCGTCATCCAGACCCTCTCCTCCTCCTCCCCCCACCCCACTGTGTCTGTCCTGGAGCTCGTCATCCAGACCCTCTCCTCCTCCTCCTCCTCCCCCACTGTGTCTGTCCTGGAGCTCGTCATCCAGACCCTCTCCTCCTCCTCCTCCTCCCCCCACCCCACTGTGTCTGTCCTGGAGCTCTTCATCCAGACCCTCTCCTCCTCCTCCTCCTCCCTTTTCCTTTCTTACTTACGTCTTTTTGGTATACCTTCCAACTTTTGGATTTTCTACATTCATATCATTTTTGTAGGCAGCAATATGAGATGTGATTGAAAATGGAATCTGTGCAATGTTGATTAAAGAAAAAAATATAATATATTCAATAAAAATCCTGAAAGCACTTTCGGTTCATGCGGTCGTTTGTTTGTGTCTCTCCCTATGATCATGAACATCTAGTATGCTGTGCTCACAACCTTCGTTCTGCCTGAGTTCATGGAGCTGTCGACTCACATCGGATTCTCCTGTTCTGTCCTGTATTAAACTACCTGGTGTTAACCTTTTATACTTGGCAGTGTTTACGGCTGAGCAAAGTCATTGGAGAGAAAGATATGGTTTATGGTTGAAATCTATACTTATTTTCTTTGACATTGATCTTTTTAAAATAATCATGAAGTGGTACACGTCATACATAATGGTAAATAACTGATCCTAAATGTGGAACAATGTTAAAATCAACCAAATCTGCATCTTAAGAAACAGTCTGTTCATTGTGGTCAAAATTGCAGGTTTTATGCCTCTGAGTTTTGGGCAGCATTTATTTATCTATCGAGTTATTCTCATAAAGAGGAGGAGGAGGAGGAGGAAGGTTTTCTGCAGCAATCGATCATTTTGCAGAACTTACGTTTGTCTGGGTGTATTGGGCTCTAGCTGTAAATGCAAAACTAAAGAATTAAGACTGAAAACATTCCCAGAACATTTGGGGAACTGGACAGCAACGCAAAGCGTTTTCTCTCAAATAATCAGTCACTTACACCGTGTATCCTGAATCTGGTGCAGACACACCGTGATGTTCTAGTCCAAGAGCTCCCTGAAGCTAGCTCAGGAGCTTCTCCACGGTCTGAGGACCAAACGCTGTGCGACTCAGGAGACCATTTAGGGAGGCTGCTTCTGAAACCCGATGCTCAGGCCGTTCATGTTTGACACGGCCTAAATATTTAAAGGGTCCCATAGTGGGCGCGATGACTGGACCGCGCATCAATCAGGCTCTGGTGGAGCGGCTGGCTTCCTGCCGTCTGAAGACCGGCCTGGCCCAGCAGTGCTCTGAGTCCTGATCACCTCAACACGCAGGTCTCAGAGAGCGACGTCATTACAGCGACCGGTTCCTGTTCCTCGATACGACTCATGAGGACACGATGCTGCACGTTGAAGACGGAGCTCTGATACAGATACGGTCGCACTTTGTTGGGAAACAAAGAACGATTTGCGGCCCTGATGATGTGTTCTGCTTCATGGCTCACAGTCAAGCAGACAGACAGACAATAGGAAGGATGGACCTCAATAGATGCTCTGTAGACGATAGGTACACAGAGATGGAGAGAGAGAGACGTGGAGCTTGAGTCTGCGTGTTGAGCATCTGTCCTCCGGGAAAAGACCCCATTGCTCAAGGGGTAAGGCGACACCTGACAGAACAATATCCTCCACCTGACGCCACACATGCCTACGGTGAGTACGGCCTCGCCATGGAAACCCGACGCCGCCGTACCGCCGCCGTACCCCCGTCCCCCCCCCCGTCCCCCCAATTCCCCCTCCCCGAAACCAAACCACACCAGGCTGCTCCACGCACCTGTTAACGCTACACTTAACAACGCTAACCTTACACTTAACAACGCTAACCTTACACTTAACACTTAGGCAGGAGAACCGCAGACGGAGCGGCTGACACCTCCACCCCCAACTCCACCAACCCCACCTCCACCCCCACCCACAACCAGTGCCCCTCCCTGGGGGGTCACTGGAGAGCGGGGCTGTTTTCCATGCAGTGACCTTCTGCTCCAGGGGTCAGACGCTTTCTTTCTAACTTGATTATATTTAAACGACCGCAAATTAAGGATTCTGTCTGACGGACAGACGGACGGAGAGAGTTTAAGTGCTTTGGCAGAGAGAGTGAGTGAGTGAGTGAGTGAGTGAGTGAGTGAGTGAGTGAGTGAGTGAGTGAGTGAGTGAGTGAGTGAGAGAGAGACAGAGACATAGAGTCAGAGACAGAGAGACAGAGAGACAGAGAGACAGAGACATAGAGTCAGAGACAGAGGGTCATATAATGTTCAGAGAGACTGGTAAAGAAAAGTCTTTCTATGGCTTGGACTTGGAAATATGTTTTTTCTTTCCAATTGTTTTGTGATTTTTTTCTATCCTGTGTTACTTTTTGTGCTTTGTAAATGTACATCTTCATTCCACTTAAGCCCTTTGAATCTCGAATCTCGATGGAACCCCTAAATATAGAGAGCTGGAGTCCAAACATCTGAAGGCCTCCATCACTGCTGACACCTCAAGGTGTGGGGGTCAGGGGTCAGAGGTCACCCCCTCCCCCCTCCCCCTTCGGTCCAAAGTGTCCGGCTGCTCTGAAGGTAAGGTGGAGGTTGAGTCTATTTCTGTGCGGAGAGAGAGGAGTGATGATGAGCTGATGAAAGAGACTGAACCGTGGGGCGGAGGTGGGGTCTCCCTGGCCATAGAAGGCCCGGACCGAGGGCTAATCCGGTCCACACTCCCAGAGGGTCGTCTGAAGACCCAGGCCCCAACCTGCTCACCTTGTGGCCCAACAGATCCTTCATACCCTCAAGGCCTGGCTTATTGGTTTAACTTCAGGGAATCTCGATAGCCTATCCCTAGCATATCCCTAGACTAGACTAGACTAGACTAGCCCTAGAATAGCCCTAGACCTAGCCTAGACTAGCCCTAGCCCTAGCATTGCCCTAGCCTAGCAAAGAAAATAAATAATGGGGCAAATTTCAACGAGTTTCACAAACATCAAAATGCGTGACATGCTGCTGCTCCAGCTGTACGAACCAAAGGAAGAATCTAGGATCGTACATTTTCCCACATCTCCTGGTGGGGGGGGGGGAGTAAAGGGAACGGTCTGCTGTTTGTTGTCATGGTAACTGGCAGGGCGCTGTGCGGAGCCGAGAGACAGACTCCGGTGATAGAAGCTTGATCAGGAGCCAGTGTTCCCCGGGCTGCTCTGCTCTCCGCCGTGTGTTCAGACACGACATCGAGTGCAGAGACCTCGGAGCTCTCCCCGTACGGTACGCACTCCCCGTGCGCACGGGCCGACGGAGGGACGACAGCAGCCGTCGCGCCGTGTGTTGGAGCAACTGGAAAATGCGTAACACATTTACATATCGGGGACTTTGCTGCCACTTTTATCCACTGCGATGTACAACCACCCATTCACCCGTTCATGCACTCATTCACACACCGACGGCGGAGTCAGCCACGCAGGGCGACAGCCAGCTGGTCAGGAGCAGTCAGGGTGAGGCGTCTCGCTCAGGGACACCTCCACACTCAGGAGGAGCCGGGGATCGAACTAGCAACCTTCCAGTTACCGGCCAACCCGCCCTACCTCCTGATCCACGTGCCGCACGATTGAACTAATGAAACGTATAAACGTAATAAACACTTAACATCTCATTGACCACCTGTTTGTAGAGTTATTGTACGTAATGCTGGTAGTCTGCTATCGACACTGAACCTGTTTAGTGCTACACGGGCTCAGGACCCAACGCAGGCAATTGATGTTTGCTTTGTGCGAGCATCAAAGCAAATGTTATTCCGGTTGGAGCGGCAGACGCCTCAGTGTACATGAGCTGAATGAAGAGACAGCTCAGTGTCGCACATCTGACACTGCGTTCCAGGGAAGGGTTAAGCACTCTCTGTGTGCGCAGCGCGTCCTTCTTCATGAAGTGAAGACATTTCTGTGAAATGTTTTCAATGCTAGAGACGTCAGTGTCTGAGAAAGAGGTTAGAGGGTACAATATCCCAGCTGTGACGCGTGTGTAGAGTGGAGTTATTCACTGGATTCAGAGTAAGGATGCACGTTTCAGACTCATCTCCCATTCAGAAAAAAATACCTTATTCTTTTATACTTCCTTCACACACACACACACACACACACACACACACACACACACACACACACACACACACACACACACACACACACACACACACACACACACACACACACACACACACACACACACTATCAATGATCTAAAAATTGCGTGCATAATAACACACAACCATTCACAAGGGCTGACTTGTAGTAGCCTACTAAATGACGATTAGAGGCTCAACACACTGAAATAGGCTCAAATCAAGGAAATAATCATGTACAATGAAATCAGTGATTGAGGATTGCTGTTTTTTTTTCCAGTGACATGGGGACAAAATAATTGTAATTGTTCCTCCTTCAGGAAACCATTTGGATTAGCATGACCTTTGTAGGGTTGAAATGTTGTTTTTCCACGACAGAAATAGAATGAAACGGCTCGGAGGGAAACAAAGCCGTCCTCCGATTCAGAACATCACAGTTTGCGGCGGGAAGCTTTGCATAAAAAGAGCATCGGTAAATTTAGCCGCTCTTACGTAACATGTAGCGCTCAGTTCGAATCTTTCTGACGAGGCAGAAGAGTCACTCGCGCTTCGGCTCCGGGCTCCTCTGCTAATTATTTTTTGCGGTAAATCCGCAAACATGGCCTGCAGTGACAGCGCCGGGCGAGGAGAGCGAGAGAGCGGGCGAGGGAGCGGGCGAGGGAGCGAGCTCCAGTGACACGATCTGAAGGCTGGGAGGTTGGACTCAGCTCTGAGGGGAGGTTCGTAATCCTCAGATGAGGCTCAGTGCTACCTGCCTTCGACTGACAGTAAAACCCTCAGCTGAAGACTGGTGGCAATGGGAAGGTTCACAGTGATACCTACCAACGCTGTTCATATTCAGACAACAGCAGCAGGAAACTGGCTGCCACAGAGGCCAACGGTTACCATTTGTCATGTAAAAAGAGGTGTTCAAAACCGGTTGTCAAAATAAATAAATCATAAAACGGATTGGTCTATGGTGCATAGTAGCCTAACTTATTACAGAACAGCGTTTGGACTGAGGCTATGCAGAGGCTGTTCCCACCGTTTGTCAAGTAAACAGAGCAATGCAGTAGCAGACAATAAATGTGTGCTTAGTCTTGTCACAAATGTAGTTCGTTTGGCTCTTAGTCTAAATCCTAACAAACGCCTTGAAGCTCCGCCTGCTCTGAGGGTGATGGTGGAGCCTCCCGCGGTCCCAGGCGACACAGAGCTATTGAAGCAGAGGAAGCCATATCTAATAGACGTCTGCACCCACCAAAGGGCCTCGCAAGTCACTGCATCGGATTGGAAGCCAATTATTTATGAATCCGTCCGCAGTTTGACTCTTAAGGCCTAATCAGTCCTGAACCGTCCCCCCGGAGGACAGAGACCTGTCAATCAGACCACAGAGGGACTGAGGCAACATGAAGCGAGAGCCAGCGGTTCAGAAGCTCCTCTTCCTCGACTGATCGCTCTGTCTCCCAGGCTGGTTTAGCTGTTCCATACGGCGCTCAACTCCAAGGAACACACCGAACCTCTCCCGGTTCATCGGCGGCCATCAGCCTCTCTTCACTCCTCACAGGTTCTCGAAAAACAATGCTACAATGCTAGCCCCACATGGTAAACAGCGGAATGCTATGATGCTAGCGCCACATGGTAAACAGCAGAATGCTACGATGCTAGCGCCACATGGTAAACAGCGGATTGCTACGATGCTAATGCTACATGGTAAACGTGGTTCTTCTTACCGTGTGCGTCGTCCAGTCTCACAGCGGGCTCACGTGATTGGCCCCAGCAGCCTGGGGTCCGGTTGCAGGTCACATCGTGTGTGTCGGACTGTGGAGTGTGTGTGGATGACGGCTGCTTGACGCAGCCTGACCTGGGTCCGACTGAGTGGGCTCTGGTGAGGCTGCACACCTGTAGCTCGTTGAGTAATCAGTGAGCACAGGTTGAACCAGCCTCACCACTCACTCACAGTGTCAGAGGGGTCAGCAGCTGGATGGACCGCTGTGGTCAAACTCTAAGGCCCAATCCCATTTCTACCCCTTACCCATTCCCCTTACCCCTCCCCCTTGTTTTGAAGGGGAAGGGGTAAGGGGAAGGGGTAAGGGGTAGAAATGGGATTAGCGACATCGCTACATGACAGCGATCGCTTACTTATTGATTGATATTCCCAGATGGGAAATTTAGAGAAAAGTTATTAGTAATTATTGATCCAATAAGTATTAAGTTATTAAGTAAGTATGTGAATAAAGTTTGGAATTGTTTTTGAATTTGAAAGGTTGACCCGTTGTTTTGTGTACGTTACCACAATCAGCCAGTCCAGAGACCTGCTCTGCTGGAGACCCAAGTGACGAGCTCCCTTTCATCCAGGACGGCCGTTTGGAGAGACCAGTAGGCCTCCCTCAAAAACAAAAAAGTATTTGATGCCGAGTGATCTGATTGGACGAGCAGATAAAGGCCTGCGACCGCCACAGATGCATGATTCTGATCTTTTGCCGTCAGAGCAAAAAAACGAATCTAAAATAAATTGCGTTCCTTCGCTTTAACAAGGCTGGAGTACCGGTAATTGTTTTCATGATTTCGTGAAATGAGAAAAACAAAGTGTTTCTGTCCTGCATGTTTATTTTCATTCAATCATTTACGTCAAGAATTTTATCCAAAGTGTCTTCCAGGAGAGGCCGACAGCAGAGCATTCAATCAATATTAAATAACCAAAGTGCTCCGAGCTGCAGGAGCACGTTCCTGGAACAGAAGAACGGTGAAGACGTAAGCAGGCGTCAGTGTGTGATCCGTCAGCTGGAATCGCAAACAAAGGTCCTCTTTTTCAAACAAACTCTGCAACAACACTATAGTAGGCTCGCTGCCGTATTCTCCCATTGTTCAAACATAGTCAAACAAGTCACAGAGGCATCCTAACACCAAGTCTCTGGGGCCCGTGTTGTAGGCTGAGTCTGAATCCATCGCTAGGCAACATATCTATCACAGCACCTCTGCTGGTAACCTCAGAGCGACAGGGAAGGGGATCAGTATGCAGAGGAAATGGTTTGTGGAGTGGTGAGCCCCGCTGCCACCGCACTGACGTTGGGAGGAATTGAAGATGGCATGATTGCTGCAATATAGTCTGAGCCTTGCATCGAGGGGATGGCTGTGTTTCTTAATGTGGGGCGTCCATCCTTCCTCTACCGTATACAGGAGACCAACACGTAGGGCTTTATTTGGGGATTACAAATACATTTCAAATGGAATTAAATTTATGAACTGCCAGCAACAACACTAAGAGACAAAAGTTCTATTTGTTTCCATTCAAGCAAGTTAGGCGATGAAGAACGATTCCTCCCAGAAACGGAGAGAGCAGAGGGCGATTTAATACCAATCTGTCAATGAACTGAGTGAGAGTCTTCCTCTCCCCACCTCCTCGTCGCTGTGGAGGACGCGCGGGGTCGCCATGGAGACAGATGGACGGGGGAGCGTCTCCCAAGGACGATTAGTACGCTCGACGCGTGATGTTGCTCGCCACATATTGGGCAGATCAAACCTGTGACCTCATCACAGATGCTGCTCCTCAATGACAGGAGGCGTCTGAGTCCCGCTCCATCAGCTCCATCAGTGGCCCTCTGCCCGACAGTCTGTCTGCTGTGATCGAGGTGCTTCATGGTCAGTATGTGGAGGCCGGCTGCCTGGAGTTCATTAGGTTCAGTCAGGGATCGACTCTCTCTTAGGATCCACCTCGTTCTGTGAAATTTACCATCAATGCAATCGTATGCAAATATTAATCAAAAGTCTGGCCCCATAAAGTTTGTATCAAAACAACGGATGTTTATAAATGATCCGCTGTGTATTTCATCACTAATGCATAAGGGGGGGAGAGAGAGAGAGAGAGAGAGAGAGAGAGAGAGAGAGAGAGAGAGAGAGAGAGAGAGAGAGAGAGAGACAGAGAGAGAGAGAGAGAGACAGAGAGAGAGAGAGAGAGAGAGAGAGAGAGAGAGACTAACGCCTCAAGGGAACACGACCCTGGCCGTCTGGACCACACCAAGCCCCCCCTCAGACCTGCGTGGAGTTCCTATGGTACATATGGATGCATTGGGAGTTAGCTTTAGGGCTAAGCTAACAACAACACCTACTCTGTGAGTGGTTCATTGACCTTATTTGTCAGTGTCTCTGTGTCCTGCGGTCTATTTCTCACGTTCCTTCTGACAGCCTTGTTTTGTTTCCTCTGTCGACGTGCTCCAGGAATACATTTGACCCGCCCTGTGGCTCTGGGAGCCGACCGCTCACGGCCCGGGTCCCTTTAACGCTGTTTACATGCTGCTCACAAGACGGGGAGCAGAGTGGAGACGACAGATGAGTGGATGATCCCTGGGGGGGAGGGGGGGGGGGGGGGGGTGACGTAGCCTGGCTCCAACACAGTAGACCTCGTCCAAGGCCAACACAGCGTATCAAGGATTCATCTTTTCCACACACACACACCACTAAATCAAATTAACCAGAATATATTAGAGGCAAACTAATGTGTTTGTAACAATATTTAGCGATGTCGAGGGCAGGAAAGAGATCGTCATTAATCTCTTTGAAATGAGCTCAAGTCAACCAAAGAGAGACTGATAGGATTCAGCTCTCTGAGTTCATTATTCAGTGCTGCTCATGAAGCAGAACTTGTCGTTGTACACACAGCTTTCAGATGTATGCATTGATTATGATCCTGAGGGCTTGGGCCCGGGACTAGCAGGGTCCAGGGGGTCCAGCGTGGTCCAGCTGGGTCCAGCGGGGTCCAGGGGGTCCAGCGGGGTCCAGGGGGTCCAGCGGGGTCCAGCGGGGTCCAGGGGGTCCAGCGGGGTCCAGGGGGTCCAGCGGGGTCCAGCGGGGTCCAGCGGGGTCCAGGGGGGTCCAGCGGGGTCCAGCGGGGTCCAGCGGGGTCCAGGGGGTCCAGCGTGGTCCAGCTGGGTCCAGCGGGGTCCAGGGGGTCCAGCGGGGTCCAGGGGGTCCAGCGGGGTCCAGCGGGGTCCAGGGGGTCCAGCGGGGTCCAGGGGGTCCAGCGGGGTCCAGCGGGGTCCAGCGGGGTCCAGCGGGGTCCAGGGGGTCCAGCGGGGTCCAGCGGGGTCCAGCGGGGTCCAGGGGGTCCAGCGGGGTCCAGGGGGTCCAGCGGGGTCCAGCGGGGTCCAGGGGGTCCAGCGGGGTCCAGGGGGTCCAGCGGGGTCCAGCGGGGTCCAGGGGGTCCAGCGGGGTCCAGCGGGGTCCAGGGGGTCCAGCGGGGTCCAGCGGGGTCCAGCGGGGTCCAGGGGGTCCAGCGGGGTCCAGCGGGGTCCAGCGGGGTCCAGCGGGGTCCAGCGGGGTCCAGGGGGTCCAGGGGGTCCAGCGGGTCCAGCGGGGTCCAGCGGGGTCCAGGGTATTCTGGGTGGGGGTAGGGCCGGGGTTCAGCGGGGTCCAGCGGGGTCCAGGGGGTTCAGCGGGGTCCAGCGGGGTCCAGGGTATTCTGGGTGGGGGTAGGGCCGGGGTCCAGCGGGTCCAGGGTATTCTGGTCCGGGCCCCGGGCTGCTGCAGAGCGACTCCTCTGCTTTATGCAGGGACCATCTAATGAGTTATGGACGCTGTCTGCTGATGAGTAATGCGGCCCTGGCCTCCTCGACTGCTGACTCCTAGAGAAGGGAAGGAGATTTTTCACCCAAAAGATTCCCCAAGCTTGGTCTGCATGGAATGAAGTGCATTCACTCACTATTAATGATCTCCTATCTCCATAATTGCCGGCCCACAGTGGGGGGGTTCATGTTTAGCGTTGCCAATAACAATAACTCGCCAATAACTTTCCTTTAAGGACGGAACACAAGTGTATGTCATGGACGAGTATCAGACATACTTCCTGGATGACGTAGTGGGAATAGCAGGGGAGTGTACCGGCTATTTGTGGCTTTATGTTCATTTTAGGTCTGAATCTGAGTGCTGGCGGGGTCTCTCTCTGGCCTGTGGGGACGGGGCTATGCCAGAGCGTAGAACACACAAACAATACCGTTTGTTCCTCATCTTCAGAACCCAGCAAGGAGCCAGGAAGCGGCTCCCTTTGAAAGACACTCGTTTGCCCGTTCAATCGTTCACTCGTTCACTGAGTAGGACCGCTCTGTCACGTTAATCACCCAGGCAGGCAGAGAAATGGGAATCATTCTGTTCTATTTCG